>NC_061866.1:28550174-28663330 GCF_907164915.1 Impatiens glandulifera
AAGTTTCTAAGTAGAATATATTTATTATTATTAAAAAAAATTCTTTTAATATCCCACCATACAACATGAATCAGAATTTTGTCCTTCAAGGTCGTGAAATTGTTCTTCATTGATGTTGATACATGGGGCAAGTAACAATAATACTTAATATAACATGTGTTTTACATATAAGCCTTTAGATTAGGTACATCTTACTCATCATCTACATATATTATAAATCAAGAACATCACCTGCCCTAATTTTTTTCTATCAAGATTTACATTTAGAACAAATTAATGTTAGAAGCCATACATCAGAAAAACATCAATATAAATATATAGTCATAATCCATAAATTTAAATGAAAAAATTGTTTCAAACACCTTATAAAATAATTTATGCAAATAAACCATACATGCACACCAACGACTTACAATATCAAACAAGACACTACCATGATTCATTAGAATACATAATAATAAACTTCACTTCTCATTTGAGCATGCCTACTTCACTTCACTTCATTGGTCGTTTAAGTTTATCCTGTATGACAAAAGAATTATATATTTAGTTGTTTGTGTCAACAATAAGATAAATAACAACAACAAAAAAAAATTACATTGGAAAGTGAATACCTCCGCTCCATTACAATTAGAACAAATAAAAAGATGTAATTGTTTTGCTTGATCATTAGTCATATCAACACAAAAAGGATGGTACCTACAGAAAGAGAAAGTAGATAATAACATCTCACATTTGAACAAGTAAATCTTAAGCTCACTTATAGAGCAAATTACTAATTACCCAAAAATGGTGTTCCAAATTCTAACCCTAAAATTCATTTGGTATATATATATATATCAACAAATGTTTTGAAAAACTAGACATATTATTACCAGTTTTTGCATTCCTCACACTGCACCATCAGAAGGTCGGGGTTTTCGGGCAATTTGCATTTACAATACCTTGAAAATATAAGATCAATCAATCACAGAAACTACAAAATATATAACAAGTTAGACAGAACCAAACACAATATATACTTACACTACAACACGGCTAGGTAAAACAAGACCGTTTGCAGCTTTGTATTCAAATCGACAATAGTAATCCTCAGCTCCAGCGTTCTCTAGCTGGGTGTAATTCTTCAAAGAATGAACCATACACTTACCTTGAATCGTGTAAGCACTCTGAATGTCATAGTGGTCAGACAAGAACAGTTCTTTCTCACCATGGAATTGTTTACGACCTCCGATGGAATCACCCGGCCGGTAATACCACCTTACCTGAACTGTCACGTCATTTCCATTGTCTATCTGGATCTTCTTTATCTTAGCCACATAAGGAGTAGTATTGCTCTCGGGTGATCGCAACAGTACATTATCTCCAGCTTCAGAAATAAACCATAATATAGAAATTAAGATATCATAAAAACAAAAAGAGAAGAAAATCGACATAAACAATCATATAAAAATGAGATAGATTCAATTACGTTTGACGACTGTGTTGGTGCCTCTGATGGTGTAGGAGTCTAAGTTGCGTTTGACGACGGTGTTGGTGTCACTGATGCTGTAGGAGTCTAAGTTGCGTTTGACTGGTCTGATTTTGGCCATCTAGTGAGAGAAAGTGAGGAGAGTAAGGGTAGGGTAGGAGAATAAAAGAATAAATGGTCTATTGTTCTCTTATGTTGTACTTAAATTGACGGCGACCATGGGATAAACCCTAGAAATTTGTCTATAGCTGTTTATGGGTACGGCGGCCATGGGATAAACCCTAGAAATTGGCTAAATGGGTACGACACCAATGGGATAATGGTTTTGGATATAGATGAGAAATAATGGTTTATTTTGCAAGGATGAAAATATAAATAACGCGTTTTGAAAACCGTTCCGATCCTTCACCCGGTTTTTTAGACAAAGATCGGTCCAACCAGTTTAATCAAAACCGGTTTTTAAATTTAAAAATAAATTGACTATGGTTCAAAACCCCTCGTCTCTCACTTTTTGTTTATCTTGAATTGTTAATCCGTAATTTGTAATCTATACGAGTGTGTAAACAAGGTAATCAAATCTCTCGATTCATCTCTCTTTGATATTTATTTATAGATTCAAATTATTATACGTATTTTTGGTGCGATTCGTTGCGTTAGTTAGATTTATGATTTGTTGAGGAAGGATCGTCATCTTAGATTTAGATTAATACACTTCTTCATTTTTTCTAACCAGTTGAGATTTGGATTCTAGTGTGTCTACTCTATGAGAAAACCTTCTAGATCTAGCATTTTAGAGAAATTTTTGTCTCTTCTATGAATTTGATCTTATTCACATTTGACTCTAAAATTTTTCTTGATTTTTATTTTGACCTTTGATCTTAAATTTGAATTAATTTGTCCGGTTTATAAAGGAGAGGTACACATGATGATGATGATAGATAGACCATATAGATAGAGAGGTACAAAATAGAGAGAGGCATTAGACAGAGAAGATGTAACAGTCTTACATTATAGTCTTACAGAAGAGATGATAGAAAATTTTCAGTTTAGATTTCTGTCAAACTGTACGGTCCGATCAGACCAAATTTTAACCAGTTCGAAGGTGACCTTATTGAAGTTAAAAGTCGAAAAGCCCATTCAACTATTTCGCGGTCGGACCGGTTAGACTGTCGGTCGAACCACGTATTTTAAAGTTATAAAATAACATACCGATTTTTTGAAAAAATATTTCTTAAATGTATCATTAGTTACTCAGAGTTTAAATTATTCAAAATTTAAATAAAAATTAAAAATTAGCTATTATTTATTTTTAAAGTGTGTAACTTTAATTCTTCACGTGTATGTTTATGTAAACATTATACATACACCTAGATAAATCACAAAATATTGCTATAATTTATAGAAGCTCAGTTTTAAAAAATTGTTAATTCAAATATTGATTTAAATAATTCATTTTTTAGTAACACAAGTTAAAAGATTTTCAAATTTATTTTCCAAACTAGAAAAACTAATTTATGGTGAGATTTTTTTGTAATTTATTGAGAATGAATCTAAGGTGCCTTACGGGATTCTTAATTAATATTTCCTCCACCCGAACTAAAAAATACTATTTAATGTCGTTCCAGGTTATGCTAGTTCATTCTCTAATTTGTGTATCCTAAACTCGATAGATACCCAAAATTTTATTATACTCGTTGTGAATTTTACACCTATACAACAAAAATAATTTTAAATTTATAATAGAAGCGAATTAGACCACCACGTTAAATAGATGACCGACAAGAAAATATGTTTATTATCCGACTGAGTAGATCTGAAACTCAGAAATAAATTAAATTTTTAATAAAAAGATGAATACAAGGAGAAGAGCAAGGAGAATGTGCTCTAAAATTATGATAATTTTAAATATATATAACATTTGTTTAATTTTTGGAACGGTTATCTACTATCATTCATCTTTGACCTACCCAGAAGCCGACGAGATTGTATAGTTAATTCCTATCTTCGATCACATCTTCGATTATGTGATCTCTGATTATAACTATTCATACCTAGTTTGGCCGAGACATACTAATGAATATTGAGTTTTTGAATATCAATTATCATCCCCAAAGGATCTTTAATTATAAGAGTCAAAATTGTATTGTTTCAATGGGTATGAAATTGTTTTAAAATATTGCATATTATTTAGTCTACTATTCACTCGTGAGTCTAATTGAATTTATTGTAATGAAAATATTACTCCAAACGGTTATTACCTTTACTTACGAGATCATTATCTACACCTGCTAAATATTTTAAATAAAATCCCACCCTTTTAAAAAAACATAAACAAGGAAAAAACGTGAACACATTTGAACAAGTTGATGAGGGTTTATTTAACTAATAATTTTAATAGTAAGATAAATTTTATATATTTTTGTTTTACATATAAAGGTTGTTGGGGCCAATATTACGTCTCGACTAAGGTAATTAGTAATATATTCTATTATATTTGAAATTGTGTTCTTTAAATAAAAAAATAATACTATTTTGCAATTTTCAATATAGTTTATTTGTCAAAATTACTCCATGCTAAGATAAATCGATGCAAATCTTCCGAAATTTTTGATGAGAAGCTTTATTATACACTCAAGAACTCATTAGCCATATATTTATTGACATATTGCTATCATCTTCTCCATTTTGTTTAGATGGTATTCTATCATTCCAATTATTTTTATGTCAACTTATTCCATTTGAAATGATTGTTAAAGATGAAATAATAAAAGAGAAGGTGAAATATGAAAATGATGTGGCTTTGTGGGAAAAAAAGACTTACATTTTAGGATTAAGATAATTAATGTATGTAATGGAAGATTTTCGTTTTATCATATTTAAATTGTTAGATATTTTATATGCTAACCTTTTAGAATATTTTAGAATAGATGTAACATTATTTATCTTCCAATTGGATTATGTTAATATTTAAGATTTTAAGATTATCAATCATAACTTCTTGAGAGAAATATATTATTTTGGTTTATAGCATTTAAGGACATTAATTTTATTTTAAAAATAATAGGATTTGTTATATATATATATATTAGGTTAAAAATGACTTACAACTTTTAAAAATGACAAAAGTCAAAATTCGGAACGTTGAGAAGGTTAGAAAGTTGTGTATTGATAGCAGCTGGAAAATCATTCACAACTCAAATGACAAAACGGACAGAATCTGGGTTATCTGTGATAACAAGGTTGATGAGGTGAAGGCTCTCTTTTTAAATGATTAAGCAATCCTCGTGGAGGTTAAAGACAAAATCCCATGAATCCTGTTTAATCTTTTTATTATCTATGCTAGCAACTCAAGCATTGACAGAAGACTCCTATGAAATTGTCTTAGAAACTGGATCAGAAGTGATAAATCTTGGGTTGTCCTTGCTGATTACAACGTAACCAGAAACGAATCTGGTCGTAGCCCTGAATCTGAAATAACTCGGGATATGATAGACTTTAATGACAATATCATAGATATGGGTTGTATCGAGCCTACCAATTCTGGGAATTTCTTCACTTGGTCTTCTACGAGAAGGAATGAGCAAATTAGAAGAAGTAGAATTGATAGATGTCTAGTAAATGAGAACTGGATTAACCAATTTCCGAGAAGTCAACTTTATGTTCTAAATCCGGGTATATCTGATCACTGCCCGATTAAATTGTTCTGGAAAAGGAAGAAAGGTTCAAAGGCCATTTAAAATTTTCAATTTCTGGATGGAAAATGACAAATTCATAGGTATTCTCGAAAGCGTATGGTCTACAGATGTCAGGGGATCCAACATGTACAGGGTTTCTGAGAAGCTTAAACTCCTAAAGAATCATCTCCAAAGCTTTGACAAGAAGAAGTTCAACAATATCTCCAATAGAGTTCTAGCTGCTAGAGAAGAACTGCAAGAAGTTCAGAAAAGGTTATTAAGGGATGATAATGATGAAAAACTCAATGAAACAGAAAGTGATGCGCTTGAAAATTTTAGGAAGTTGAGTCTTCTTGAAGAGAATTTTATTAGACAGAAATCAAGAAAGAGCTAGCTCTCGTTGGGTGACAAAAACACAATTTTCTTCTACAGAAAATGCAAGGCTAGAAACATGAGAAACAATGTATACAGGCTGAAGAATGATGATGGTGAACATGTTTAGGGTCAAAATGGTGTACAAGATTTGGCTATCGATTTCTATAAGCAGCTTATGGTTACAAGAAAGCAGCATCAAAGTCACATGTATACCTTGTATCAGATTATTGATAGGAAAATTTCATCAAAAGATAGTCGCGAGTTGATAAGGGTGGTCACGAGGGTTGAGGTTAAAGAAGCTCTATTTAGTATTGATGGGAATAAAAGCCCGAGTCTTGATGGGTTTAATGCACAGTTCTTCAAAGACAATTGGTCGGTTGTGGGTAAAGACATTACTGATGGGGTTTTGGAGATTTTCAAGAACATAAAGATGTTAATGCAATGGAATACAGCGGTCCTAACCTTGATCCCTAAAACTGCGGTACCCGAGAAAGTACAAGATTTCAGACCAATAACCTGCTGTAATGTGATTTATAAAATAATTTCAAAAATCATTTCTAAACGATTTAAAAATGTCATTCGACTCTGTTAGATGGGAAGTCATTCGAGACTTTCTGTTCGAGAGGGGCTTTCAAAGTAGATATCAAGAAAGCTTTCGACTCTGTTAGATGGGAAGTCATTCAAGACTTTCTGGTTGTATATGCTTTTCCTATGATTTTTATTGATTGGATTATGCAATGCGTTCCATCATCCTGCTTTGTTGTTAGCGTCAATGGAGTCCACGGAGGCTATTTTAAGGGTGAAAACAGGGTAAGGCAAGGGGACCCCCTCTCTTCTTACTTTTTCGTAGCTATCATGGAGATCTTTGAGAGCATCTTCGCGATGTTCCGAATGAATCTTCCATACATCTTTCACCCATTCTGTGAGGTAGAGGAGGTAACCCATTTATGCTTTGCTGAAGATTTGTTCATTCTAGCGCACGCAGACATTGATTCCATTAAAACTATTAGGGCTGCACTAACATTCTTTTCTGAGGTTACAAGTTTAACTATTAATGAAAGCAAACGTGTGGTATTTTATGAAGGCGTGAATGATGAAACGAAGCAGGACATCTTCAACATCATGGGCATCAAGGAAGACAGTTTTCCCGTAAGGTACATAAGATTCCATTAACCGCGAAGCAGATCTAGATCTCACACTGCAAGCCACTGATTGAAAAGGTAAAAAATATGATATCTGGTTGGGCAGCGAAAAAACTTTCTTATGCAGGGAGGATCGAACTTATCAAAATCGTGGTCATGGGTATAGTTGGCTATTGGGCGTAGCAAATGGTCATTCCGAAGAAGGTAATGAAGGAGCTCGATACACTAATGAGGAACTTTATCTAGGGCAGTAGCGGAAGAGGAGGAAAAAAAGTCAAATGGACCGCTCTCTACGAACCGAAGCACGATGGAGGCATCGGCTTGAAGAACTGTATCGAGTGGAACAAAGCTCTCACCTTCAAGCATCTATGGGATTTAGAGCGCAATCAGGAGTCACTATGGATCAAATTGGTGCATTCGAGGTTTATGAAATACGAAACCAGCATCTGGACCTGCAAAATTCATGAAGTTATGAGCTGATCTCTAAAAACGATTCTTAAAACTAAGAAGCGATATTGCAGATCTTTATGACATCCGGCTAGGGGACGAGAAAGACACTCTATTCTGGAATGACCCATGGTTTGAAAACCAGTCTATCATCCATAAGGAGGAGTTTCAAAATACCCGCATTATAAGGGACTGCACAGAAACGAAAATCAGAGACATTAAAGACGAGAATTGGGACTCACTCCTGAGAAAAATCCAGAAGGACAGAGGATACTTGATCATATAAGTAACATACAACTATACGACAGACCGGATATTCATGAATGGAAAGCTAAGGACAATGGAAAGCTGGTATAAAAGAAAATATGGGAGGTAACCCTGGAAAAAGCACAGAAAGTAGAATGGGATCCTCTTGTATGGTCAACAAAGATTATCCCTAGACACCAGTTCATCCTATGGCTCGCCTTCTGGGAAAGACTCAACAGTCGTGATCGTATTAGCAAGTATATGAGCATCCCGGACACGAACTGTCTTCTATGTAGAGGAAATGAAAAAACCATAGATCACCTATTCAGGAGTTGCTGTATTTCTTAAGAGCTTTGTGACAGATTCTATAAAGGTCTGGAGCTGATCAGTTTCCCGAGCGAATGGAATGAAATCAAAGATGCACCACTACTCAAAGCTAAGGGAAATAGATTTGCAACAAGCGTGTTCAAGTGCAGCTTTGGAGTAGTGGTGTATAACATTTGGCAAGAACGGAATTCAAGGATATATGGCAGAACCTGCAGGAGCGTTGAAAAGTTATGGAAAGATATTGTATCGGATTGCAGCGCCCTCGCGGGAATGTGGACAAGAATTCAAGCATGGAGAAGAACTGAAATATCTGTAGAAACTAGAATTTACCGTTTTTTAAAATTACTAGAATTGAAAACGTTGTAATCAGATAATTTATTAGATTTTTAGCTTTTTAGCTTTTATATAGAATGTTACGACTTCAAAATCATTCTAGGCATATCTAGAATGATCTCTTAAACTCGTGGTTTTTTTCACATTTTTGAGAATTTTTAATAAAATGACGCTTAGTCGTTTTTTCAAAAAAAAAGAATTTCATGTTTTGTTGTGTTTAATTAACTATTTTTTTATAAATAAGATGGTATTCCTTAATTATATATATATATATATATATATATAAATTTAATTATTGTTATATAATATAAAATAAAATAATTATAAGAATTTTATATTATGTTTAAATTTGATATATAATTTATTTCTATAAAAAAAATATATGATATATAATTATATGATTTAAAATGTGTTTTATTATTTAATAATAATTCAATTATCAATTAAATTAAATAATTTTATATTTCTTCGTTATTTTTTTCTACGTGGGTATTGTGGCGCACTACATAAAAAATGTTTATTTGCAACAGAGACTCCTCAACATTTTTTCCTTTAAATATGTTATTTAATAATTATCTTAGCATTATTTATGAGGGTTGCAACTAAAATTACAATAATAAGGAAAACATTGTAAATAGACATGTTGTAAATTTGCAACATCGCATACAATAGTGGTTCAAATAAGATTTGCACTAAACTTCAATGTGCTGCAAATATTCTCTTATTCTCTCAAACTCTAACAAACAAAATATAATTTACAAAAATATTTACATTAATATTTATATTAATAGCCTTACTTAATATTTGTAGCTATAATTTTAATTATAATTGTAGTATTATAAATTTATTAAATAATAAAAATAGATATTTAATAAAAAACTTCATTATCTTATAAAATTACGTATTGCAACCACCTTCGCACAGATATAATGAATATTTAAAAGTGGTTTATATTAAAATATATTCAATATTGTTGTTAATATAACTATATATATATATATTGAGATAATTCTCTCCGGAGGAAAAGGTTGACAACAAGGGGACAAGAGGTAGATTGGCATAATGTGGTATGGTCTCCAAAGATTATTCCTCGTGACCAATTTATTCTCTGGATGGTATAAAGGAAAATGTTGACAACAAAAGACAGAATTCTAAAATACATAAACATACATGATATCTTCTGTGTTCTATGTTCGGGAGTTGAGGAAAGCATAAACCATTTATTTGGGGAATGCTCTTTTGTAATACAAATCTGGAGGATGTATGCTGCAAACATGAACATCATCAAATTTCCTGGAATATGGGAAAAATCCAAGAGTGGATAAAGAATAAAGCAAAAGGAAGATCCTTCCATGTAAGTATGTTGAAATGC
The DNA here is from genome assembly GCF_907164915.1 of Impatiens glandulifera. NCBI lineage: Eukaryota > Viridiplantae > Streptophyta > Magnoliopsida > Ericales > Balsaminaceae > Impatiens > Impatiens glandulifera. Next base: position 28,559,562 of record NC_061866.1, read on the forward strand.
TACTTTGGAGCAGTAATCTACAATATCTGGAAAGAAATAAATTCAAGAACTCACCGTGGAAGAAGTAGAACCGCTGAAAATATTTGGAGAGATATAACTTCAGATGGAAATGCACTCACTCAATCCTGGAGAGGAATCGAAAGGAATGAAGAGAATAGAAAGCTCTACTAGATATGGGATATTTCATTTTAGAAGGTCGCATGTAAAATAAAAGTAAAAACGTTGTAGGCTCTAATTGAATATTGTTATTGTCTGTAATTCAATTATTGTTTCATTATCAAATCTAGAAATTGTCTAGATCTGATCTTAAACTTTTGTATTTTTTCCCTCTTTTGGGTTTTTAATGAAATGGCACTAAGCTGTTTTCCCAAAAAAAAATTCTCTCTGGAAGAACAACTAGGTTGAATACACTTAACAAAAATGAATTCTCAGCACATACAACTTTGACATACTCTCAAACAATATTTTGCTTGAATGCACTTAAAAGGAGATAATATGTGAACTGTAAATCCTTATTATCTTCTTTTTCCAAGTTCTAAGTAAATTCTAAGTAAATTCTAGAAAGTATATGAAAAGGGTGTTTAGAAATTAAATTAAGCTTCATATAAGAGTGTGGTCCGGAAAATAGAGATACGTATTATAAAATCACTTCAACTTTCCCATTTGTAGGTATTGAAAATAAACATATGAGGACTCCCTTAATTTAATTGTCCGGTTGTCAGTTGTAGTTGCTTATGTTTATAGTAAGTAAAATGTTGGATCAAACTACTTTTACAATTTTACAATTGTATTTATATTATGAAATAGAGTTAAATGACAACTTATTTTGCATGTTTAGATTGATCACACATTTTTTGTGCAAATAGAATCTACAAGGATGGACAAGTTATACCTAAAGAAATCATTGGCTTCATTCATATAATAATTTCTATATAAGAAATTTCAATGGTTCCATCATAAATGACTAGTGTCATTTTATAACACATCAGATTTCTACGAAAGAAACCATTGGCTCGATTCATCTAATAATTTTTATTTAAAAAATTTGAATGGTTACACCATAAATGACTAGTGTTATTTTATAACACATCAGATTTCTACGAAAGAAATTATTGGCTAAAATGGTGTTAGGATTGGGGTTTCCCTTGGAGGACCGGGGTTCCGGTTTAGAAGGGTTGACCGCTTACAACGCAACACACACTCTGATTGGTGATAGTCCGGTTAGAGACTATAACCGTTCTCAACACTACGCAAACTGTCACAGACTCTTGAACCGGGTTCAAGGGAGGAAATGTATGTTTCAGTCTGAAGCAACACACACGACTTGGATGAGGTTTATGAGGGGTCGGTTTAAGGAGTATGTATAGACCGGTTTTGATTATAGGAGTAGGATTATATTTCGGTTAATGTTGGTTCGGTTTTAGAGTAAATAAGCAGGAAATAAGTAAGAGACACAAGACAGGTTTTTTATGGATGTTCGAAGCAAACCCTCCTACGTCACCCCTTCCTCTCAGATTATGAGAAGGATCTCCACTAACTTTCAAAGTTACAACACTTACAATGCCGGTCGAGCCTAACTCGCTACTCACCGGTTACACCAATTCACTATTGATGTAATACAATAATACAATACAATAAAGCTTTTGGTAAATGAAACAATAGTTTTGGATCACGCGTGAGATTTCTTTCTCTCTCTTAAGATATTTTCTGGAAAAAAATGTCCTTAATGAAGACCCTTCGTCTTCCTTTTATAGTGAAAAGATGACAACGATCATCTTTTCTCTCTCCAGGAGATTGGTCACTGGAAGCCGTGCCGGTTGACACATGGCAGACATGCATAAGCCAGTTTGGAGACATGGCAGACATGCATAAGCCGGTTTGGACACATGGTAGACATGCATAAGCCGATCGTTTTTCTCTCTTACAAATTCCCAAAGAATATTGTAATAATTATCTTGCCCCATGCCTGGTTTCTTCTCTTACATATTCCCAAAGAATATTATAATTATTATCTTGCCCCATGCCTGGTTTCTTCTCTTACATATTTCCAAGAAATATTTTGTTTGTCTTAACACGTTATCTTCAAGATATTTTGACTCAACCGGTCCTGAACTTGAACCGTTCCGGATTTCTGCACAAAGGTTGAACCTGTCCGGATTTCATCTTAAACCTGAGAAAGGTGAAGGTATTTATTAGCCGGAGCTGAGAGCAAGTAATGACTGGAGTGACTCATTTAATAACCGGAGCATGACAGCATTTAATCAACCAGAACATTTATGACCGGAGCATATTTATGACTAGAGCGGCTGCATTTAATCAACCGGAGCATTTAATAAACCGCAACTCATTATGACCGGCCATGATTCATTAAGTGTCGGTTGACCGATCTCCTAACTGAGCCGGTTGACAGGAGCCTTTTACTTCAAACTGAAGTCAAACCGAACGGTATATACATTTCCAACTGAACGCTCAGTTTCCCTGAAATAGCGAAAGTTTAAATATTATTTAAAGTCAGTGAGATTTGATCCCTGGTCACCTATGTGACAGGCAGTAGTGTTTACCACTACGCTACAACAGCTTCTTGTTATATTTAAACCAATTAATATACTTGATATGACTTAGCGGTTTAACATATTTCTTTGAACTTAATTTATCTATTCACTAAACTTTTCATAAGTTCTAACAATTATTTTCTAAAAAATGGGATTCAAACTAAGGACCTTTTGCCTCCTCGTACCCTTGCGTCTGAACTTCAAATCGTTGCACCAATGCGCCCTTTCATTGTTATATTACTGTTTACGACCTTTTATCTACTTTTCAGAAAAAAAACTTATTTTTCTCTTTTTTTTGACTTAAACTCGGTCAAACAAAATTGATATCTTAGTAACATAATGAAAAGGTAAATATATAAGACAATCTATATGTATATATATAAATAGACTATATTTCGTTAATAATCAATCTATCACATTCTTATTAATCATCACGCTTAATTAATTTAAGAATATATATATATATATTATAATTAATTATTTTAAAACTGAAACCATATGTTTCAATTATAATTAATTTTAATTACTATTACTAAATTATAATTATTAAGTTATTTCTGAAAATTAAAATTATAACTCTTTTGTTACTTTCTTTCATTTTTTTTATTAATAATAATTTTAATAACCAAAAAACATTTAAGTAAAAATAAAATAAATTATTGTTTTCTAATTTATTTTCTAGAAAATATTTGTGTAATGAATATACATCATTTTTCTTTAGAATATATATCTACATCAACCTATATTATCTTATAAAAGTAAGCTTTCATACAAATAATATTAATAATAATTAACATTATATGTATACAATAAAGACTTATCTTTATTTGTAGATTATTATATTCCTTTAGATGAACAACTTTATCTTGTCGAAATAAGTCATCATCTGCATTTCATAATATAAACCCAAGTATAATGAGTGAAGTCATCAACAAACAAAACATATTATATAGAACCTCCTTTAGAAGAAACAAGAGTTGGTCCCCACATATCAGATTGCACGAGATCAAATGGAGTAGTGAAAAAAGAAACACTTTTATAAAAAGGCAATGCTGAAAATTTAGTCGATTTGCAACTACTACAAACAGAAATGTCATGACTTTCTAAACTACCCAAAGCTCTAGTAGACACTAAAACTTTAAACGAGATCCAGAAATATAACCCAAACTAGAATGCTAAAGGTAAAATTCCGAAGATGAACTATTCAAACAAAATTATGACAAGTCAATGCTAGTGGTAGCAACATTTAAAACTTTGAGTTCATCCAAAACATAAAGTCCTTCTTTCCTACGGTCTATCCCAGTCACCTTTTGTGACTATGGGTCCCTAACACAACAATTGGAAGAAGTAAACAAAACTATGAGACTAGAATCACACAATTGACTAACAAATATAAGGTTTAAAGAAAGATGGGGAATAAGATGTATGTACAAAACCAATTTTTGCCAATGGAATTGGAGTCCCATCAACAGCCATGAAGGAAGATGGTGGAACAGAATTGACTGACACAAATGACTTAATATTATGATACATATGATGAGATGAGTTAGATATCTTGTCTTTAAATAAACAAAAATATTCATATAATGATGTTACAAATAAATGAAATAAATAAAATATAAAGAAGAACAAAATCAGCAAATATAATGTTGATTCGAGGCATGTTCTTAGCACATTTTCCTTAAAACAGTTCCATCGTTTCACCTTTTGCTGCAACTTATCACAGATGGTTATCTCCCAGGGTACAATGAATCTAATAGTTATTCAGCACCGAAATCACTACTCAACAAACTTGATAATGTACATGAACTATCATTGAGTTTCAACGGAAAATATTGAGTGAAGAACACAAAGAACACTAACAAAACAATAAGAGTGCTTTGGGAATTTTAGAGTGAGAAAATAATCAAGGATTAAGTGGTTTGAGATTAGATATGAGGGGTTTTATATTGTTTAAAAGTTAAACCATTAAATAAAATTATCAATTAATCCAACGATTGACATTGTTTGCCTCTTCATTACCTTAAGTTTTTCTCTTTATTATAGAGTAATTTTGCCTAAATAATTAAGGAATTTACAATCCAATATCAACGTTACATGGTTTTCCAATTTGTTAATAATACTATTAAATTATCATAACAATTAATAATATTAACAAACTCATATAAGTTATACTGCAAATTAACAACATTTGTTAATTGGTCATCAATGCATTTCAGATCAATTAATTTAAATTTCACCTTTTAATTCACGTTTAAATTTCATGTGAATTTGATTTGATTTTATTACCCACATTCTAATTTCCATTCATTAAAAGAATTTATATTAAAACTTCCAATAAGATTTGCCTGAATCTAATATCCATAAGAGAGACGATTTACCTGAATTATCAGACGATGACAAACTTTTATGAAAGGATACGGACATTGCATGTGGCTGTGAGGCGAGGAACTACTTAAACTGCTCAAACTTCTTAAACATATATGGATCCAAGGTTGGATCAACAATTCTAGTACCAATATGCGGTGAAAGATAAGTCCATTGTGCACTCTATGGAGAATCATCTTTACAATCATACATTTTCTTGTTCAGCTGCTTTAGGATTATCCTCTTCGGCTTGAAGTCTTCGGGCAAGTTCTGCATTGTTATGTTCAACCTCCTCAACTATATGATTCCTTTCATTGTCCTCTTTTTGAAGCTTCCGAGCCACTTCTTCATCTTTTCTTATTTGCTCTTCAATTGTAACTACTTTGATCCTTGTTAAATCATGTATTTGAACCGACAAGGTTTACACTGTTTCAAGGGTTTGAGATGCGACCTTTTCAACATTTTCAATTTTAAAATCGATCGATGAAGCCCTAGCTTCCAGGGACTCCTTTCACACGTCTATGGAGTCTTGAACCGTTTTCTGAATGAAAGCATTCATTTCATCCGAAAATGGAACAACATATTTATTTGGCGCCGAAGGATTCCAGTTTCAATCTAACGAGTTATTCTGACATAGACTATGCAGGTTGCAAAATAGAACGGAAGAATACCAGCGGTACATGTCAGTTCCTGGGTGATCCGCTTGTTTCCTAGTACAGCAAAAAGCATACATCGGTTGCTACTTCAACTGTAGAGGCAGAGTACCTTGCAGTCGGAATCTGTTGTGCTCAAATCCTCTAGATTCAAGAGCAACTAAAAGATTTTGGAATTATTGTCGAGGAATCTCCAATATTTTGTGATAACACCAGCGCCATAGAAATTATATACAATTCGGTGTTGCACTCGAGAACTAAGCATATTGACATGAAACACCATTTCATCCGAGAGCATGTGCAGTAGAAGCACATCCGACTGGAATATGTATCGACCGACCAGCAGGTGGACAATATCTTCACAAAACCACTGCAGGATGCTAAGCTTTCTCAATTCAGAACTATTTTAGGACTTGCTGATAGTAGTCAAATTCTTTCTTAAATGCTTCTGCATGTTTTCAAAAACGTCATTTTTTCATGAAAACCAGGCATATTCTCAAGGAGAAGCTACCGCTTATTTTAACCAGATATCGGCTATAATTTTTCAAATATCAGTTATTTTTCAAAATAGGTTATTTTAAAAATCGGTCATCTTAAAAGACATTGAATATTTTCAAAATATTCCCGAGCATGCGTTTTGAAATTTGACCTGTTACTTTCGTAGATTTCCAAGATATTGTTCTGGAAAAGTAAATCCTTCCCAAAACGTAATATTTATGACAAAACTTATCATAACGGATAAATTTTGTATTTATTGAAACATTAAATGTTTTTGAAACCGTTTACCTATTTAAAGAGCAACTCACCTCATTCTAAAATCACAACATTCCTGATTTTGAGTATCTCTCTAAAACTCAACATTTCTCTCTACCTCAAATCTTCATCATGCCTCGAACATGTCCATCACCTCTTGTCATCAACTTCGATTCAGTGATGTCATCTGATGATCACGACACAAAAGAGATTGTATTTGAATCAATTATTGATACCGGTTTGCAAAAATTCCTGGAAGTGTCTAATTCTCTTATGAAAAGAGATGTCACCGACTTCATGAATAATGATCTTTTCAGAAAATGATTCAATCATGTCACACATAAGAGGAGATTTCTATATCCAACTCTCTGAAGAATCATTTTCCAGTTTCTTCGATCTCCCAACAGAAGACTTTTTGGAGATTCCTCCTCCTTCTCCTCAAGTAACTGAGGAATTTTTATCTCTATTTTCTGCAACTTTAAATCCATCAACTACCGCGGACTCAAAACCAACCTCGCTCCTCACATTCACATTCTGCATGACATCATTCAAAAATCCATTTTGTGTCAGACACCCAACCAGTTCTACACTCAGAGGGTTTATGAAATGATGATATCCACTTGCAGCAGAAATGTTTAAATTAACTGGGTCTCGATCATCTTCAACAATTTGAAGATGATGATCCATCCTTGTCGAAAAAGGATTGGCTACATACCTCAACTGAGCCGATTTCTTAGAAGTATCAATCCAAATCTTGGACAGGGATCCCCGGTGAATCTGGCCAACATTCCGACCAAAGAATCGGTGGAAAATTAGCTTTAGAGAATAGTATCTTGGTCTTAAATTTTTTTTTTAATTATGTATCGTTTTCATTAACAGTCGGTCATTTTGTTGTACGACCGGTTGTTATATTTGACCAACTCTTGTTTGAATCTTTAAATGAAACCGCTTATTAAAATTTCTTGTGCATCATTTTAATTCAGTTTATTTTAACAGATGTTACGAATATCTTACAACTCAAACTTACCGCTCATTTTTATCGTGTGTTTTTACGGCAAAAAGTTACCACAGTAACTTTTTGGAGGGAAATTTTGGCGCCTCTTTCTGATAGATGTGACGGTTTAGTTACATATCCACAACATCCATCACCTATATATACGGGCATCGTGCATCTTATTTCACTCACAACTATTATTCTTTTAAATGTTTCTTGCTATTACTCTCTCTCTACAAATATCTCTTAACTTTTTCCAGATTTCTATATGGGACGTGATAGTGCACTATTTTTTTATATCGTTCAGGTCGATTTTGAAGAAATCAAGGCAAATGGAACGGCAGAGGTTCAAAAGAGAGATGGAATTTGTCAAGAATTCAGGGCTGGAATTCTTCCTGGAAGGTCCATTTGTTATGTATCAGGAGGAGGTTAAGGTATTCTTTGAAAACGCCAAACTCAAGAAGAAGGCGATTTATACGATGGTGGGAACTAAGAACTTTCAGTTGTCGGAGGAAGACTTAGCCAAGGCTCTTCGTCTTCCAAATGAAGGGCGTGACTTTTCGGCCGACTTGTCGACCGAAGAGGCTTTAGAGATCCAAAAGATGATATCCAATACTGATAAACCGGTGGAGTTTACCTGTAATAAAAGTTCTCTAAAATTTGAATATCGGTTGCTATGCGATAATGTTTCCAAATCACTTCAGGGAAGATGAGGTAATTTTGACAACCTCACTAAGGAAAAATTTAAAATGATGGCCGGGATTCTTCTCGGTGATAAAATAAACTAGGGAAGTATTTTATTTGAAGTTCTATGCGAGATGGTAGATTCAAAGAAGGATTGGTCTCTGGGTTATGCGATGCAGATCGACAAGATCCTACTACATCTTGAAGTTTAAACAGGTCCAAGTATCAATCTTCCGAAATCTAAAATATTGAACTCGGTTAATATTGGAAAAAGTCTGATTAGAGCCGGGAAGGCTAAAGCCACAAAAGAAAAGAAATAGAAGGCTAAGGAGCCTAAGGTAAAGGAAATAAAAGAGAAGGTGAAGAAGGGAAAAAGACCGGTAGTTGAGGCATCAGATGAAGAAGAATCCGATAGTGAGGCAACATAACCGGTTAACCGCGAGGCCAATCCTATTCCCACTCCGGTTGATGATCAGATTCTTGCTGAACCGGTTCCAAATCCGGTTATTCCTCGTACTCATGCCGAGTCCACGGCCAACACGAACGGCCGATCCAGATCTAAGGAAGCTTCTATTCCGGAGGTAAATAATCTTACTCCCACTCCTATTACTATTCCAAGGGATTCTACTATACCACCTATTGGGCCTGCGGCTTTAGAGGCTCAATAGAGAACGTCAGATATGATTATTGATATTGTGAATGATGTCAATTGGTTTGTTGAAACCGTTGTGACAAGTAAATTGGTTGAGACCGGTTAGACTAATGAAACTGACCGGGCAGATGATGGTGACAAGGAAGATGAGATAGCCGAACATGAAGAAGAGTTTTTGGGTGAACAATCTCTGGTGCATGAGAGTGCTCATACCGGGAAAGGTTCAACTAGTTTGGTCGACGAAGAAATTCTCCCAATCGGATACGATTAACAATGCAACCATTACAGATTCTGATATTCTGGACTCTCAAATGGCCGATGCTAGGGCCGTTGAAATCGTGGATAATGTTCTCAAGATGGTTGAGGAACAAGCTTATGATTTATCCAATTCCTTCTATGAATGGAGGAGACTAAGGACTGAAATATTATTCAAGGATATGCTCCCGGATTATTCTGAAACTGACAAGTGGTCGACCTTGATAAATTTGGAGAAAAAAGTGATTAATCTCTCCAAGACATCATCCATACCGATAGCTATGTCAAGGGAAAAGTTGGTCGAAACTAACACAAAATTAAAGATGCCAACGTCGATAATGGACAACGTCCATCAAAAATATATGGCTAAAGGTGAAATAATTGGGGTAGACAAGAGTGTGATGGAAACATTTGTTGGGTCAAATTAGTTTGACTAAGTGTTGAAATAATTTAACCACTGAGATTTTGATGATGAAATGACTTATGCGTTTTGATGCAGGCGTATCGAAATCATATTTCATAAGACTTGGCTCCAATGAGAGTCATTAGACCGATTTTGGAATTAGATGCATAGAATTAGACGTACAGTCTAACTCAACGGAGTTAGACGTGTAGTCTAATGAATGCATAGAATTAGACGTACAGTCTAACTCAACGGAGTTAGACGTGTAGTCTAATGAATGCATAGAATTAGACGTACAGTCTAACTCAACGGAGTTAGACGTGTAGTCTAATGAATGCAACAAATTAGACGTATGGTCTAATAGATATTCAGAATTAGACGTATAGTCTAACTCATCGGAGTTAGACGTGTAGTCTAATATATTTGCAATTAGACGGATAGTCTAATATGTGCGGAATTAGACGTGCAATCTAATAGAAAGTGAAAGTTAGACGTGAGTCTAACTCCTTCAAACAAGTCTGAGGTAGAACCGGAATTAGAGATGTAGTTTAACGAAATGGAGTTAGACATACATTCTAATGGTTATTGGATAATTAGACGTGTAGTCTAATTAAGTGAAAGTTAGACGTGAGTCTAACTGCTTCAGACAAGTTTGAGGTAGAACCGGAATTAGACGTGTAGTCTAACTTAGTGGTGTTAGACCTACAATCTAATGGTTATTAGATAATTAGACGTGTAGTCTAATTAAGTGAAAGTTAGACGTGAGTTTAACTCCTTTAGACAAGTCTGAGGTAGAACCGGAATTAGACGTGTAGTCTAACTCAGTGGAGTTAGACGCAGTCTAATGGTTATTGTAATTAGACGTGAGTCTAATTCTATTAGACCAGACGGTCTAATAGACTCTGTTATTAGAAGGAGATGTTTGATTTCGTTATACTTATTTTCACAATCCGTCCAACTGAAATACGTCTAATGCTCAACTTAAGCAGTATGCTTGAAACTAGCATTCGCCTACCCATGTGCATTAGTTGTACCCTACTCCTGCTCCACCCTCTAGTGAAGATCAGTACAACAGCTATATGCACGTAAGAGAATTTTCCTCACATTACTTGTTTTGCAGGTACATCCCTGATGGAATATTCGGCGCACTACCAGTGATGTACGGCCACGATCCTTGTACTCAGAACCTGCTGTGTACAATGGAGGCTTTCCAATGGAAGAGTGCCACGTATCATTCTAAAAGATTCGACCGTTAGCTCCTGCTCAGTATTTAACAAATCTCAAGGACAACGGACAATCTACTAGAAGAACTGTTAGCCTTAACCAAGAGAGAACTGCTAACCTTAAGAATTTTCCAATCTTGAGAGAATTCAAGCCTTTGAATATTCATACTGTGAAGCTGCTTTCTAATTGTACTGTGTGTGAATCAAGAGAGAGCTAGAATCAAAACACCTTTAGATGAGTGTTATTCTTCATCTTGTAATTGAACAGAAAGTGTTATGTTCAATAGTGAGCTAAGTGTGTGTAAACTGTATTTGATTCGAATCATATTATAGTGAATCATTCCAGTGGTTGAAAGAAGGGGTGGCGTAGGAGAGTTTCTCTGAACATCCATAAACAAACTACTGTGTTCTTTCATTTCTGTCATCTTTTCATATTTTATCTTGAGCTTAAAACCCAAGTAAACAATTCCGCCTTAAATCTATTTCAAGTGTTTACAAGTATTTGCGTAGAATAGAAAGTGAATTAAATCCCTAACAGGATTTCTTTCAAACCGTTTTTCATAAGCCTATATCCTTAGTCAGACCCCCGTCTCTATCGATAAAGTCGATCCTATCAATTGGTATTAGAGCCCTATTTTTATTCTCAAGCATCAAGAACCTGAAGCATGTCTATCATCAATGAAATTCCTCTTCTGTCAAGGGACAACTACGAATATTGGATGATAAGAATGCAAGCTCATTTGGCTGCTCTTGACTATGATATGTTGAGCGTTATTACTAATGGCCCAATAAAGATTTTGAAGCCAAGAAGTGAATGGAGTACTGAAGATAAGATGACCAACAACCTGGATAATGTTGCTAAAAATATTCTGTACCAGTCGATCAACATGAATATGTTCTGTGAGCTCAAGTCTTGTTCCATTGCTAAAGATCTACGGTACAAGAACTCAAGCAAAGAAGAACTAGAAAGCGTTCATATGTAGTGAAAACAAATCCAGATGGGCTGACAGTGATTCAGAGGAGTCTCCTGCAGAAAAAGAGAATGAAGTTGTCACATGTCTGATGGCAGATGATCAATCCAAGGTAAATGATATCTCTGCACCAGAATTTACAATCGAGGAGTTAACTAATGCACTCAATGAAATGGCTATTGAGTACAAAAAGTTACTGACTCTTTTTATGAAATGAAAGTCAAATATGAATCAATTGCCTTTCTGAATTAAACGTTTTTGATGAAAATATAACAGAGATCTCTTCTGAGAATGAGATGCCCAAAGAACAGTTCAAATTCTTTCATCTGAAAAACAAGAGATTAAACTATGTAGTCAGTGCATGGACAAGATCCGGAGATGCTGTCAAACATCAGATCAGTATTTTGAAACCTGTTGGATCTAGATCCGGATTGGGATATGGCAGCAATGACCATAATTTGTCCTGCAAAAAGTCAAATCCTTTAACTGACAAGTTTAAGCCTATAAACTTTGTCAAAGGGAGTATGACTGACATTGAATCTGATCCTATTCATGAAGAAGTTGCTTTCAAAAATGAAATAGTTTATGTTCCGCCGACTGTTAGTTGGCTTAAGAATAAACTAGAAGCAGCTAACAAGTCTAGCAATCTAAAACCTGACTCTAAGTCAAGGAATTTTGTAAGAAAGTCTTCTTCAAAAGCTAAAGGATTAGTGGCTAGCAGAAAATCGTTTACTAAGTCAAAAACAAAATGGGAAATCCATCAAAATAACTCAAATATGGAATCCTAAGGGACTGATGACCGAGGACCCAATTGAAAGTGAGTACCAAAAGATTGTAAATATTTATATATGTAGGTACAAATAAACGAAGGACTGGAGGAATCTGTATGGTATCTTGATAGCGGATGTTCCAGGCATATGACAGGAAACAGACGACTTCTCACTAATATATCAGATTGCTCTGGACCTAAGATCAAATTTGGTGACAACAAGAAGGGTAAGACCATGGGTAAGGGTAAGATTATCGATGGTAACCTAACTATTAATGACGTGCTGCTTGTTGAAAATCTGTGCTATAATTTAATCAACATTAGTCAATTATGTGATAATAGTTTGTCAGTACATTTTCAAACTCATGCATGTTTAGTTAAAGATCAAGATGGAAACATTTTATTGACTGGAAGTAGAGTAGGAAACTCATACAAAATGAATTGGCAAAAAGAGTCTTCTGATTCTATGTGCATGATTGCCAAGAATGACCAGAAATGGTTATGGCATAAACGTTTGAACCTGTTAGATAAAATTAGATCGGTTAAATAGAACTTAACAAAAACAAACTTCTTGTACAGGAACGGTTAAAGAATTCAACCGGTCAAGCAATACAACCGGCTAAGAACCTAACCGATCAAGAAGACAAGACCGGTTAGATAAGAAGGCCAAAACCGTTGGATATCCGGTCAACCTGAAGCTATGAAAAAACCGGAAATCATCTGGTTAACCTAAACAACCGATCGGTGCAAATAGACACTTTGAGTATCTGTTGAAGATGATACCAAAGGGATAGACCTTAGTATTGCCATATTCATACAAGTCTGAGGACAATCTGCAGACTGCAGAAGACCGTCCGACAAGATCTTCCCACTCCAGGATAAATCAGAGGCGCAATCCTCCAGGTGCAGGCAACTGTCCAACCGACAGTCACCATATTAAGTAAAAGACAAACCTAGCTGGTTTGACCTATACACTGGAAGCCTAAACTGCCAGGTCTGAATCACTGAACCTCTACTCAACCAATCAGATTCAAGGAGATGAAATGTGACTGTTGGCACATTTCACCTATAAAAGAAGGAGCTGAAGAGGAGTACATACGGTTACCAATTCTACCAACTACAAGCTCTAATAATTATTGATTGCAAGTTTATCTCTCTACAAGATTTAGAGCTCAAGTGTTCATTTGAATTAAATTACAATTTCGGTGAGAATTGTACGAGTGTTTATCGAGCAGAAAATAAGTCTTGATCGGATTGTGTGTGTATTCCTTAGTGAATATCCTTCTCACGGTTTCGAGAGGAAGGGGTGACGTATGAGTTTCATCTCCGAACATCCATAAAAACCTGTCTTGTTATTTACTTTCTGCCGGCCTTACGCACTAACCAACCCTGCCTAAACCGACTTACTGAATCCCAAAACCGACCCAGCAAACTCCAAACCGACCTTATCCAAATCCGGTTTTATTCATCCTGTGTGTGTGCTGCTTCAACCTGAAACAAACCACTTCCGCACTTGAACTAGGTTCAAGGGTTTGTGATAGTTTGTGTAGTATTGAAACCCCGGTGTTAATCTCTTACCGGATTAAACACCAACCGTTGAGTGAAGGCGCTAACCGGCCAGACCCCGGTTCCCCAGCCGCGACCTAGATCCTAACAGTTGGTATCAGAGCAGTTAGTTTCAATACTCAAGCAGGCATGTCTTTTGATCGGCCCCCAATGCTAGAAGGTGACGACTTTGCCAACTGGAAGGCACACATGCACCTGCACCTAATTACCATGGATGACGAGATGTAGTTCATTCTGACTGAAGGACCGGTAAAGATTGATAAAGACAGAAAGGATTGGACAGCTGATGATAGGCGAAGAAACAATCTGGACAACCATGCCAGAAACTGCATCACTAACGGTTTGGACATGAATACATTTTGTAAGGTCAGAGATGGCAAAACCACTAAGGAAATATGAGAAGCGGTGATTCAAATTCATGAGGGAAATGAAAGAACCAAGGAAAACAAGATAATGGTGGCTACCTAGAAGTTTGAAAACATCAAGATGAAACCGGGAGAAAGAATGATGGAATACAGTGACCGGTTCACAGATGTGATAGACGAGCTATCAACTCTTGGAAAGAAGTATGAAAACAAGGAAATCATCATGAAAGCGCTAAGATCTCTTCCAAGTGCATGGGATATAAAGACAATGATGATGAGGGAATCAAACTGTCTAAGCAAGATGAAGCTACACGATGTGTTCGAAGATCTTAAGGCATATGAGTTTGAAATGAGATCTAGGACTGAAGATGAAGTTTCAGCCTCAACCTCTACTAAAGCATTGGTCACATCCATAGAACCGGTTGCTCCTGCACCAATCAGAACCGCTGAACAGTTCACCGAGGATGCCATGGCAATGCTTGCACAGAAATTTGGCAGATTCATGAAGAGAAGCCAACCGACAAACAACAACAACTATAACTACGGTGATAAATCTAATATTAGATGTTATAACTGCAATTGTTTTGGACATTTCAGGTGGGAATGCAGAAAACCGAGGCGGGATGACCGGAAACCGGATAATCAGAATCAAAGAAATAACTATCCACAAACTGGTGAAGGAAGTGAAGTTCAGAAAGCACTGATAGTCGATGATGGAGGAAGCTTATGGGCTCACAGTGACAGTGATGATGAGCTCACATGCCTCATGGCAAATGAGGAACAGGTATTTGACTCTCCATATGAAGAATTTACTAAAGACGAATTATTTAATGCACTGAATGACATGGTAGCAGAGTATAAGAACTTGTTAACATTAATACCAACCTAACTCAACTTTAGAACCGACCCCATAACACCTACCTTGACCGAACCAAAGACCATCCAACCTGATAAAATCCTAGAAACCGAGATAGCACCCGAACTATCCTCTAAGACCAAACAGCTCAAGGAGTTAGTTCAAGAATTAACCGAAGAGGATGATGCCCGAACGCGGTATCGAATAGCCGCATGGAAAAGATCCAGTGACATGGTGAACCAGATGTCTAAGTACAAAAGACATCGCAAATGCAAATTTGGTCTTGGGTACAAAGACAACAAATCCGCCAACTAGAACCATTCAGACAAAATTAAGCTTACAAAAGATAACCTTCCCTTTGTAAGATTTGTCAAGAGCTCTTCAATCGACGATGAGGAACAAAGTGCCTCATATCCAGAAGACGAACTAATCTATGTAAGTCCTACTAACTCCGAAAAATGGCTTCACCCTGAGAAAAGGATAGTCAACCGGCCTAAAAGTAAGAAAGCCGAACCACATATGTTAAACCAAAGGCCACCTCCGAATAAGGAAATCTTAGGAAGACAAAAAGATCTTAAACCGAGTACAGGAAAACTAGTTAGAACCATAACCGGGAAAGTTGTCCGACTTATTAAAGTCTGGATACCTAAGAGATTAAACACTTGTGGACCGAAGTAAATGTGGGTACCAAATAGTTGTAAATATGTATATTTTGCAGGATATGAAGAAACGACTAGGAAACTCCGAGTGGTACCTGGATAGCGGTTGCTCCAGACACATGACTGGAAACAACAATCTTCTAACCGACATTAGAATAGAAATCGGTGCAATGATTATCTTCGGTGATAACTCAAAAGGTAGAACTGCGGGCAAGGGTAAGATTGTCCATGGCAATTTAACAATTGATAATGTACTTTTAGTTGAAAACCTGCATTTTAACCTGTTAAGCATTAGCCAAATGTGTGATGCTGGATACACTGTAGAATTCCTTAAACATTCATGCTTAGTTAAAAATTCTCAAGGTATCATACTACTAACCGGAAATAGGTTAGGAAATATATATAAGGTAGATTGGAAAAACAAAGTAGAACACCCTGTTTGCATGGTGGCTAAAACCGATCAAACCTGGCTGTGGCATAAAAGGTTAAACCACTTAAACCTGAAAACTTTAAGCTGTATCCGCGGTAAGGATAATGTTTGTTCAGAATGTCAAATGGGTAAACAAACTAAGTCAACCTTTAAGAGTAACCCACTTGTCCACAGTGTTTCGGGTGTCCGTTCCTCAATCCTCGATATTCATCTCTCTAGCATGGATAGAGTCATGGTGTTGGCCGGTCCGACGGGAACACCGGGTCCGAGGTTGCGACGATGAACCTCCAAGTATCGGGTGATTTGGGGAGCAAAACCGATCCTTCCCCTTGGAGCAGAAACAAGCTTCTTCAAGTTTACGGGCGATTTGTGGACGATGGCTATCATGATGTCGAAGGCCTCCCGGTTATAATTCTGGTTGGGCATTCGGCTCATGATAGACCGCTGAACCAAGTCATGAATGACTTTGTATTGAGGAACAAGGTCATCCTTCTGTCCGTGGTCATCGACTGGATCGATGGATGAGGAGAAGATAAAGTCGTAGTCTTCCTTAGCCGGAAAGAACGGTGTTGGGAAGTCGGAAAAGCCTTCGGTTGGAAGGTTGAAGAAATGAGCAAAATGTTCTTCGGTGATCCGAAGAAATCGCCCGTCAATGATGGTCCTTACGCTACCATCTTCAAGGATGTGCCCGTTGTTGAAGAACTCAAACACCTCCTCTTCAAGGATGGTGTCTGATCCTTCAAGAAAACCTTGAAGTCCCGATTCTACGATCGGTGCAAAAATGGTTTCTAGAAACCGGGCGTTTAACATTTCACGGAAGTTGATAATGAGTGTGTTTCTTAGCTCGGCATTCATTTTGGAAGAGAATAAGAATGGAGATCGAATAGGGTTCTTGAAGCTTAGAGAGAGAGGAGCATCTAAAGTGTGTTTTGATGAAGAAGGATGAAGCCTCTTTTATAGTGTGGGCGGTTGGTTGCATTTAATGAGAATATTTGAAAAAATCAGACCCTTTATGTATGGTCATAAATGCCCTATCAGTTTTCAAGAGGATACAGGCATGTTTGGTCTAATCGGATTAAGCATGCTTCTTGGAAAGCGAATATTTCAGTTTTCAAGACTGATTTGATTTGGTTTGATACGGCGCATTTAATGTTGGTCATTTCTTTTAGAATTTCTTTGTTTTTGATCGAAAAGGAAAGAAATGATTTTCATTAAAAAGAAGTACCAAACCGATAGTACAACAAAATTACTGGTTTGGAGAATAGGAAAAGAGATTAAGAAAGTTTAAACATTTGATGAACCTGCATCTTGATTCCTCTTGGCCTTAGCTGTTTCCCACCAGTCGATCAGCTCCTGGATTCTCTCCTTCGTGAGCACATGCTTCGGATGGAGAGTGACAAAGGGTCCGGAGTGGATATCCAGACTAGCGCAGAAACTGCTTAGCTGAGGAGCATAACCGGTTTTGTTTGAGAGAATCATCTTCTTCAGGTTGCTAAAGATGATCCAGGACCAGTTTACCGGTGTCCCAACCGTAACGGCAATCATCATCTCGAAGAGCCTCTGGGTGTAGTAGTAGTTTTTCTCTCTACCCAGAACTGACTTTCCCAGAATCTCACATAGAAGATGGTACTTGTGAGAGAGTTGGCTCTTAGCACCCCAAGGTCTAACCGGGATATTGGAGTTGGAGAATCGATGACACATTTCTTCAATGGTCACCGGGGAGTAAGTGAGGTCGGTTACCCCTTCAGTGGGTAAACCGCAGTATTCAGCGAAATCCGTCTCGCTGAATAGGAAGGACTAACCATAAACTCGTGCAACGATTATGTCTCGATGCATCTCTTTTGCAGTTTCGAAGAACTCGTCGACTACCAAGTAGTCGAGGATGAATTTAATCTCCAAAAATCCTCTTAGCCCGCTTCTTTCAACGGCTAAGAACATTTCTTTGACTTCATGGTCTTCGTATTGGTAAATAGAGTTGAAATCGGCCAACAGGATTTTCTTTGCGAGTGGGTCGGAGTTCATGATCTTGAGATAGTTTTAGCTCAAGAGAGTTTTTGTGAATAGTGATTTTTGTGAAGTGTTGTGAGGATCAAAGGGTTGTTTATATAGCCAGGGGTTCGGCTAGATCATTAGGTTAAGCATGCTTAGTGATGTCATCAATTAGTTAATAGGCTTTAACTTGTGTAAGTGTATAATGTTTATTTCCAATGCAAAGTTAATCATTACTAAGATATTCATGATGACAATAAATCTATTGACAAGATGTTAGTTTCCCTCTCTTGATGATGGACATATGTCGTCATCTCGATTGAGGTAAACTATTTTATGAATTATAGACTTCATTTCTCAAGGTAAGCATGAAAACACGGTTAGTTGTCCCAAGTTAACCGGAAGAGTTTAGTTTATCTAAACCATGATGCATTCATACTAATCGGTTTTCCGTGACCGGTTTTAGTTGGATATTTTATTCCGGTGTGAAGAAATGTTGAATTGCAACAACATTTGTTCAGCTTTGGATTGAGTTTATCCACCTCTGCTAGGTCATTTTAACCGCGTAGTAAGTATACGTGTGATTTGATATCATGAAGTAATCAGGCTTAATTGGAGACTTCCTCCCAGTTAACATTCTTGAATATTTAATGGCCTATTTGAATATGGTTTGAGAAGCGATAGCTTCTCCCTGAACACATACGCCGGTTTTTCATAATGATGTATGTAAGCAATATGCATGTATGATTATGGTATAAGTTGCTTGACATCAGTAAGTCCTAGAATGTTTCTTAAGTGAGAAAACTTAGCTTCATGTAGCGGTTTGGTGAAGATGTCAGCTACTTGTTGCTCGGTTGAGACATATTCCAGCTGGATGTGTTTCTCATGAACATGCTCCCGGATGAAATGATGTCTTATATCAATGTGTTTCGTTCTTGAGTACAGCACCGGATTGTATGTAATCGTTATCGCGCTGGTGTTGTCACAAAATATTGGTGATTCTTCATCTATTACACCAAAGTCCCTTAGTTGCTGTTGGATCCAGAGGAGTTGTGCACAGCAGCTTCCTGCTACTAGGTACTTTGCCTCTGCGGTTGATGTTGCAACTGAGGTTTGTTTCTTGCTACTCCATGCGACTAGTCGGTCACCCAGGAATTGGCAAGTTCCACTTGTACTCTTTCTATCGATTTTGCATCCTGCGTAATCCGTGTCTGAGTAGCTTATGAGGTTGAAGCTTGAATCTTTTGGATACCAAAGTCCCACATCTTGAGTTCCTTTCAGATATTTCAATATTCTTTTAGCTATAGTGTAATGTGATTGCTTTGGATTTTGCCTGAAATCTCCCGCATACTCCAACCACAAAGAGGATGTCTGGTCGGCTGGCTGTTAAGTAACGCAAGGATCCAATCATTCCCCGATATGCTGTGATGTCAACGGCTTGACCATCCTCATCTTTGTCTAGCTTTACGGAAGAGCTCATTGGTGTAGCCGCCTCAGCGCATGTATCCATTCCAAATTTCTTTAGTAGTTCGGTTGTGTACTTCGGCTGGCTTATGAATGTTCCGGTCACGATATGCTTAACCTGAAGTCCTAGGAAGAAACTCAGTTCTCCCATCATACTCATTTGAAATTTGTCAGTCATCATTTTCGAGAATTTATCACATAGCTTTGGATCGATTGATCCAAAAATAATATCATCAACATATATTTGAACAAGCAATATGTGTTCCTTTTTCTCAAATTTAAAAAGTGTTTTATCGACTAAGCCTATTGTAAACTTGTGGTTAAACAAGAATTGTGTTAACGTGTCATACCAGGTTCTTGTAGCCTGTTTCAAACCGTAAAGGGCTTTGTTTAACCGATAAACATGATTTTCATGTTCTGAATTTTTGAAACTTGGAGGTTGATTAACATACACCTCTTCATTTACTTTACCGTTTAGAAAAGCAATTTTGACATCCATTTGAAAAACTTTGAAATTTTTGAAAGCTGCATATGCTAAAAATATTCTTATGGCCTCAAGTCTAGCTACAAGGGCAAATGATTCTTCAAAATCAACGCCTTCTTCCTGTTTATAGCCTTGAGCCACTAACCGGGCCTTGTTCCTCGTAACTAAACCGTCTTCATTGAGTTTATTTCTGAATACCCATCGTGTTCCTATAACCGGTTTATTTTTCGGTCTAGGGACTAGGTACCAAACTTTATTTCTCTCAAACTCGTTTAGTTCCTCTTGCATTGTTAGGATCCAATCGGGATCTGACAATGCTTCATCCACCTTTTTCGGCTCAATTTGTGATATGAAAGCTGAGTTTTCATAGTGTTCCAAATTCTGTTGCCTAGTTCGGACGGGTGAGGATATGTTACCTATTACTAGTTCAAGAGGATGATATTTGTTCCTTCTGAGGTTTATCCGAGATGTGTCTACCAAGCTTTCGGTTGGCTGATCAAGGTTAGACTGATCGGTAGGCTGAGCAGAGTCAGACCGACCGATTTATTCAGAGTTAACTGAAGAGTCAACTTTCTGCGGTAAAACAGCTTGAGCAGGCTGAAGTTCAGCATCAACCGCTTGATCATTGACAAAACGTCTAAAAACCGGAATCTCATCTTTATCATCAGAATAGATATTGAAATTTTCCATTATGTTGTGTAGATCGAAGAGTAATGCAGTATTTCGTTCAACCGATTCATCAAAAACAACGTGGGATGTTTCTTCAACTGTTAAAGTCCTAGTGTTATATATCTATAAGCTTTACTTACAGCCGAATATCCCAACATTATTCCCTCAACGGATTTAGCATCAAAAGAGGTCAAATAATTTTTGCCGTTGTTGTGAACAAAACATTTACTACCAAAAATTCGAAAATACCGTATGTTTGGAATCCGATCATAGTATATCTCAAAAGGAGTTTTTAAAAAACGTTTAGTTACTAAAGACCGGTTTTTAGTGTAGCATGCGGTATTGATAGCCTCAGCCCAAAAATTTTGAGCAATACCCGAATCGGCTATCATTGACCTTGCGGCTTCCTTGAGAGTTCGGTTTCTTCTCTCAGCCAGGCCGTTTTGTTGAGGCGTTCTAGAACTAGACAACTCGTGTCTAATACCGGAATCATCAAGAAAAGTAGTTAATCTGCTGTTTATGAATTCAGTTCCTCTATCACTTCTGATTTTGTTTACCCGAATAGATTTTTCATTTTGTATTCTCAAGATTAGTTTGATCATATTTGGTGTTGCTTGATTTTTAGAAGCTAAAAATATTACCCAAGTAAATTTAGAATAATCATCAATAACTACCATGGTATATTGCATGCCTCCTAAACTGGTTACTCTAACCGGACCAAACAAATCCATATTCAGGAGTTCTAAGCATCGTTCAGATTGATAATTTCCTTTACTTTTAAAAGATGATTTTATTTGTTTACCCATTTGACATGCAGCACATACTTTATCTTTTGAAAATTTAACATTTGGAAAACCGTGAACTAAATCCCTAGAACATATGAAGTTTATTATTTTGAAATTCAAATGGTTTACCGTTTATGCCAGAGCCAGTTTGGATCATTTCCATCTATCATGCATACAGGTCTTTCAAAATCAGTTTTCCAGTCAACTTTGTAGATGTTTCCCGTTCAGTTACCGGTTAAAAGGATGTCATTTTGATGATTCTTAACTAAGCATGTATTCTTATGAAACTCAACTTTGTATCCTACATCACACATTTGACTGATGCTTAACAAGTTAAAGTGTAAGTTTTCTACTAGTAGTACATTATTTATGGACAGGTTACCATGGACAATCTTACCCTTGCCCACAGTTCTACCTTTCGAGTTGTCACCAAACGTGATAACCGCTCCGATTTCATATGTGATGTCTGCTAGTAGCTTATCGTTGTCGGTCATGTGTCTCGAGCATCCGCTATCCAGATACCATTCCGAGTTCCTTAGCCGGTTACTTCTCCTAACCTGTAAAAGAAAATTATTTACACCTTTTTAGTACCCACATTCAGTTGGGTCCATGGTTGATTAGTCCCTTTGGGATCCAGACTTGAATAAGTCGGATCACCTTCCCGGTATCTGTTCTTATGGTATTCTGCTTAACTTCTTGATCCTTGCTCAAGAATGCCTTATATCGTGGTCATGAATGTTTTTGAAAGCGAGATTTACTTTGTTTATTTTGTTTATTTTCTGTCCGGTTGGCTTTCCTTCTCTCAGGATGAAGCCATTTTTCTGATTCAGTTGGGTTTACATATTTTAGTTCCGGTTTTATGACAGTTTCTGCCTCATTGTTGGTTGAAGAGCTCTTGACAAATCTTATAAATGGAAGATTGTCTTTTGTGAGTTTCATCCCGTTAGGTTGACTTGGTTCATTTGATTTGTTTTGTTTATATCCAATACCAAATCTACACTTAGGATGTCTTTTATAGTTACACATCTGATCTACGGCTTTACAAGATCTTTCCCATGCAGCCATAACATACAGTGCTCGTTCATCGACTTCAGTTACAGGTTGAACTATCTCCTCATTTTCTAAGGATAGTTCAGTCGGTTCATACACTGTGGTTTCGCATGATTCATCAGCGATACCAATTGACTCTACGGTTTATGTTCTACCGGAGTCGGTATGTACGCAGATATGTTTCTGAACTCAGCGACCATGTCGTTGAGTGCATAAATCAAATCTTCTTTAGTGAACTCATCAGAAGAGAAATCAAATACCTCTTCGTCATTTTCCATGAAACATGTTACTCTTTCCTCATCATTCTCGTTGTCGGAGTATGCCCATTCACTTCCACCGTCGGATGCAATGAGTGCTTTTTGTATTTCCTTCCCTTCATCAGCTTGATGGTTATCGTTTCTCCGGTAATCGTTTCGTTGGTTGTCATTTCTCCGATAGTCATTTCCTTGGTAGTTGTTACCCTGGTACCGGTTTCCTTGGTAGTTGTTGCCTTGATAGTGGCCTTTCGGTTTTCTGTCGTCTCTTCTCGGTTTTCTGCATTCTGACCTGAAATGTCCAAAATCATCACAGTTATAACATCTTTTATTTGATTTATCTACATAATTGTAATTAAAGTTGTTATTAGATGGCGGCTGGTTCTTCTTCATGAATCTCCCAAATTTCTAAGCTAACATCGCCATCACATCTTCACTAATCTAATCAGCGTTTTTGACGAGAGCCGGAACGGTTGATACTTGGACCGCCGGTTCCACCGATGTAACCAAAGCTCTGGTTGCGGTTGACGTAGATGCCTCATCTTCGATCCGAGACTTAATCTCGAACTCTTATGCTTTTAGATCCTCAAACACGTCATGCAACTTCATCTACCCGAGGTTGCTTGATTCCCTCATCACCATGGTTTTGATATCCCATGTTCTTGGTAGTGATCTTAAGGATTTAATGATTACTTCTCGGTTGTCGTATCTCTTTCCGAGTGTTTGAAGCTCGTTGACTACGCTGGTGAACCGGTTGCTAAATTCCTTCATGTTCTCCCCCGGTTTCATCCTGATGTTTTCATATTTTTGTGTATCCACCAAGATTTTGTTCTCCTTTGTTCTTTAGTTTCATTCATGGATCTGAATGATCGTTTCCCAGGCTTCCTTTGCATTTTCACAGTCTGATATCTTGTTTAAGGTGTTATCGTCTATAACTTTGTAGATGTGCCTCATGCAATGGTTGTCTAGGTTTCTCCGTCTTCGATCTTCAGTTGTCCATGCGTCTATATCCTTGTTGATATTGATTGGTCCTTCCTTCAGAACTCTGCTCATCTCATCATCCAGCGTGATTAGATGTAGGTACATCTGTTTCTTCCAGCTGCTAAACGCTTCACTGTTTAGCATTGGTGGCTTGTCGCTGTGGGTCATGCTTCCCATCTTTTTCGGTTGCTTGAGTGCTAAGAACATCGCTCTGATACCACTTGTTAGGATCGGGGACGCCCTTGGAGGACCGCGGTGTTTCCGGTTTTTGGAAGGGTGGCCGCTTACAACAACACACAACACTTTGGTGATAGTCCGGTTAGAAACTATAACCTTTCTCAGTACTACGCAAACTGTCACAGACTCTTGAACCGGGTTCAAGGGCGGAAATGTCATGTTTCAGTCTGAAGCAACGTACGCGACTTGGATGAGGTTTTTGAGGAGTCGGTTTTAGAGATATGAGTGGACCGGTTTTGATTGAGGAGTGAGATTATGTTTTGGTTTGTATTTTGGTTTTAGTGTTAAGTGAGCAAGAAGTAAATAAACGACACGAGACAAGATTTTTTATGGATGTTCGGAGAAAACCCTCCTACGTCACCCCTTCCTCTCAGGTTATGAGAAGGATCTCCACTAACTTTCAAAGTTACAACAATTACACTGCCGGTCGAGCCTAACTCGCTACTCGCCGGTTATACCAACTCACTATTGATATAATACACTAACACAACACAAACAAAGCTTTCGGTAAATTACACAACGGTTTTGGATCGCGTGTGATATTTCTTTCTCTCTCTTAAGATGTTCGTAACTTGCCATTAATGAGGTCGCTTCGTCTTCCTTTTATAGTGAAGAGCATTCCAACGGTCACTTTCTTCTCTCACCGTGGGATTGGTCAATTCAAATTCACGCCGGTTCAGAGAGGTTGCTTACACGTTTCAACTTCCTGACACTTGGCAAGCATGCAGATACCTCTTAGGTATAAATGACGTAGCCGGATGGCAGATTTGGACACATGTCAGGCATGCACCTTCCGGCTGTCTGAGTCGGATCATCGGATCAGCTGTTTCATCAATGTTTTTATTGCATTCTTCTGATCCGGATCTTATCTTCTTTTATTTTCCCAAGACACGTCTATTTCGTCACATTACGTCATCTTTGTAGTTCGTCGTTTCCGGTTGACTCTTTCATAGTATAATCCGGCTTGGAATGTAAACTTTTTCTTTGTTAGCCGGTATGTTGAGAATGTTGAGGTATGTTGAGATATGTTGAGACCAGTTTCTCTTGATCATGGATTGATCATCTGGAGCCGAATTGCTTTTATATGATTCTCAGCCGGTTTATGCAGTTCCAGCTGGTTTATACGAGTCGATCTATTCCTAAACATAAGATTTAGTAGTAATTTAGTTTTCTGGCCGGTTTCAAAAATTAACTTACTTCATTTTTCTATCAACGTCTATTAGACCACCTAGTCTAATGGAATTAGACTCGCGTCTAATTATCCAATAACCATTAGATTTCACGTCTAATTCCGGTTCTTCCTCAGACTTGTCTGAAGGAGTTAGACGCACGTCTAACTTTCACTAATTAGACTACACGTCTAATTATCGAAAAACCATTAGACTCCACGTCTAACTCCACTAAGTTGGACTGCACGTCTAATTCCGATTCTACCTCAGACTTGTCTGAAGGAGTTAGACGCACGTCTAACTTTGACTAATTAGACTACACGTCTAATTATCCAATAACCATTAGACTGCACGTCTAACTCCACTGAGTTAGACTGCACATCTAATTCGGTTCTACCTCAGACTTGTCTGAAGGAGTTAGACGCATGTCTAACTTTCACTAATTAGACTACACGTCTAATTATCCAATAACTATTAGACTTCACGTCTAACTCCACAGAGTTAGACTGCACGTCTAATTCCGGTTCTACCTCAGACTTGTCTGAAGGAGTTAGACGCACGTCTAACTTTCACATTCTATTAGACAGCAAGTCTAACTCCACTGAGTTAGACTGCACGTCTAATTCCGCATAAATTAGACTACCCGTCTAATTGCAAATATATTAGACTAAACCTCTAACTCCGATGAGTTAGACTGTACGTCTAACTCTGAATATCAATTAGACTACCCGTCTAATTACAAACATATTAGACTTACGTCTAATTCCGTGTATTCATTAGACTTACATCTAATTCTTTACATTCATTAGACTGCACGTCTAACTCCGATGAGTTAGACTGTATGTCTAATTCTATGCATTAGACTTACGTCTAATTCTGTGTATTCATTAGACTTACGTCTAATTCTTTACATTCATTAGACTACACGTCAAACTCCGATGAGTTAGACTGTACGTCTAATTCTATGCATTAGACTTACGTCTAATTCCGTGTATCTATTAGACCATCCGTCTAATTACACGTCTATTAGACTACACGTCTAACTCCGATGAGTTAGACTGGAAGTCTAATTTTATGCATTGAAAGCCAAAATCGGTCTAATGACCCTCATTAGATCCAAGTCTTATGACATATTGTTTCAATACACCTGTATCAAAACTCATAAGTTATTTCATCATCAAAATCTCAATGGTTAAATTATTTCAACACTTAGTCAAAATAATTTTCCCCAACACTATGTATCTCTTAGATTGTACGTCTAACTACGTATCTCTTAGACTGTTTGTCTAACTATGTATCTCTTAGATTGCACGTCTAACTACGTATCTGTTAGACTGTATGTCCAACTTAATGCGTCTAATAGCTAGTAAGTCTAATGAACCTCATTCAGACCTAGTCTAATTTAGCATGTTTTAATGCACATGCACAAAGACAATTAGACGACTTAGATTTCTTCTTTGAGTTTTTTACACACTCATCATCAAAATTCCATTAGTCATAATACTTTGACCCATAGTCAAAATAATTTGACCCAACATTATCAGAATTCGGTTCTCCATCTCTTAAGCGGTAGAACAAATTAACCGGTTATCTAACAACAAACCGATATGTGTTTGGTTGGTTCTACTACGTATATTCATAAGACAACGAACATTTCCAACGAGCATATTTAAATCAAAGATATGAAAATGTTGGATATTGATAGTTCGGTGCGAACATATATTCTTTGAGAATGTGTAGAGGAAGATCTTCAAAGGATCAGAATGTGTCTTTTCCTTTCTGATACAAGTCTACTGTTAAGTCTGAAAGCAGCAGGAAATTGTTAGATGAATAGGTACATGGGTTAGTATAAAGATAAAAAATAGTTTACAAGGAGTAGGTAACCGTCAAAAGTACAACTGTCCAGAGTACAACTGTCAAGTGAACAATTACCTAACTTAAATCAGCGCTGCATTATGCCTTGGGAAGCTTCAATAACATTAAATGCTCTACGGCTCCTTTTGACCAACCGCACCAACCGCATTAAATGCAAATCAGAAACTGAAATATGACCGTTGTCATATTTCCACTATAAAAGGAGGAAGCTGAAGAATTAAACGAGTAGTTACTTGTTCTTAATCTTTCAATATCCTAACGTTTGATATACAACTCTTTGAACAATATTGAGATTTTTATCTATAAAAAGAACAGCAAGCATTAAGTTGTATTTGTGAAACAAGTGTACTATAATTTTGTGGGAGAGATGCGAAGTGTATATCGAGTAGTAAATATGACTCGATCGTGTGTTGTATTGTGTTTGAATATTCCTAGTGAATATCCTTCTAGTTGTTTGAGAAGAAGGGGTGACGTAGGAGTTTTATCTTCGAACATCTATAAAATCCTTGTCTTGTATTCTTTATCATTTCTGATCATTTTATTATCCGAACCATTTTCTTCTTACTTCAACCGATCCTTCCTAATTCTTTTCTCTATCCGATTTGTGTGTGTTACTTCAGGATGAAATAAGCTACTTCCGCACTTGAATCCGGTTCAAGAGCTTGTGACAGGCTGTGTAGTGTTGAGATCAGTATTAATTCTTAACCAGATTAGCGCCAATCGTTATGTGTGTATAAGAGGTCTCCTTTAGCCGGACCCCGGTCCCCTATCGGCGATCCCGATCCCATGAAAAACAACAACAATTTTTTCACGGTATCACGATGCAACACGAATACAAATCTCCAACAACAACCCAAATACAGCAGCACAAATATTGGCAAAACTATGTAAGGACCTGGTTCAACCAATCTAAAATCATAAACAAATATGGCATGACACAACACGAAGTGGCCCGAATACAAATCTACAACGACAACACAAATAGAACAGCACAAATATGACATGAATCGACATGATGTGACACGACGTGGCATGAAGCGACACGACGTGGCATGACGCGACCCGACGCGACACGAATTCAAATACCAAAAATGACAACAAAAATATAATTACACAAATATGGCACGACGCAACACGATGCAGCATGAAGCAACACAAATATAAAAATTTCCAAACAAAATCACCTTAAGCAAAAGAAAGCAAAAGGAAGCGAAAACGAAAAATACCATTGACGATTGCAAACTCAAATGCCAAATTCAAATCGAAAGATGTAGATTGAATGTTTTAAGTTAAACAAAGAGAATTCATAAATGAAGGCTCTGACACCATAATAAAATAAAGTGAGAAAGGCTAGGGTTTTTTATTAGCAAGCATAAAATAAACTGAATGAAAGAGTTATATAGTTAGTAATTATAATAGACTAAATTACTTAAGTGCTAATAAAGATAATAAAACTAATATATATATAATATTTATTTTCATCTCAATTATATAAATATATATATATATATAATATAATATAATATTTGTACAATTTTATTATGAACCTGGAACCAAAATCCAGTTCAGATATTCTAAGCAAGCTTGAAAGCATTACAACAAATCAATCCAATAAGAGTCAATGGCACCGAATCTTCCTGCGACTAAATATAATAGAAGACAATATTGAACTAGTAAAAAAAGGATAAATAGCTAGCAAACATAGTGATTGGTTCTTAGAACAATCGCTACTACTGTTCTTAATGGCGATTGGAATGAAATCCAATCGCAACTACTCATGTAATGGCGATTGGTCCTTTAACCAAACGCTAGTAGCTTAAATGAAAGACGATTGGTTAAAAATCCAATCGCAATATTAAATAACAGTGATTGATATATTGCCAATCGCAATTATTAAGGCATATCGGCGATTGGTTTTAACACCAATCGCTATTATTATCGCAATTATTAAGGCACATTAACAACCAATCGCGGTTTCCTATTAAAACCCTTTCTTCGCTTTTCTTTCTTCTTCTCTACCCCACTTTTGTTTCTTCTTTGCCGCCCCGATTTTCTTCTTGCATCGAGCATTAATGGCAATCTGAATAAGAAATACTCCACTGCTCATTGTATCATCGTCTCAATAATGGCGATCTGAAAAAGAAATACGCCACTGCCGTTCTTCCTCTCCATTTCCTCCCCGCAGTTCTTCCTACATGGCGTCCCGCCGTTTGTTGATAGAAGGGTTCCGGTACTAGAATAAAAGATGAAATCAACAAATTTGGAAGATTGAATAATCGATTTCACGAACTTGAAGATGAAATCAAGATCGCCAAGGTAAATAAAGTGCCCCTTTTAGCCGGAATTTCGAAGAGCACTAGAAGAAAAGGGCTATCTGCATGTATTTACGCAACCGTATCTAATCGCCTTCATCATAATGTGAGTCCTATTTCCCAATGAACCTGCTAATGAAATTTTAGGGTTCTAATAGATACTCCCTTTATTGATCATCCTTTCTTTCTTTGGTTGTGGCTAAAGAAGTTGTTTCTAAGAAATGTAGCTCTCAACTTCTTCTTTCATCAATCCATAAAAATTAGAAGTGCTGAACTTTCTTGAGGTCCATAAACGAAGTGCCATTTTCTTGATAATGAAGAAGCAATGTTGTGTTTTATTTTGCATTCATTTTGAAGAATTATTCATTATTGCAAATTGTTTTGGATAAGTATAATAATTCTAGATTGATGACCAATATTGTTATAGATTGTATATGCCTAAGTAATTATGTTTCTTCAAATTTGTACAAATATAAGTGATTGTACAAAGCTTTTATGTGTACTGAAATAGAAATTAACTATGCCACAACTATATTTTCAAAACAGGTTCATCTTGATCATGGCAAAAAAAATAACACTGGTGAAAAAGGGGTCAAAACCGAGAGTTAAAACTCTCGGTTTTGACCCTATAACTTTCGGTGAAGACACCTTACCGAAGGTTTTAGTAACCCTCGCCATCCCTCGGTATTGACACTGTCGGGACTTTGAAAAGGAGAAAAACCGAAAGTTATACGAAAACTTTCGGGTTTTTCTCTTTGTGGAAAAACCGAGGGTTTTACAAGAACTTTCGGTTTTTTCTCTTTTGGAAAAACCGAGGGTTTTCCAAAGACCTCTCGGTTTTCTTCATTTGTGGAAAAACCGAGGGTTTTATAAAGACCTTTCGGTTTTCCTCTTTTTACAAATAACTTTCGGTTTTTCTCTCTGGAAAAACCGAGGGTTTTGCAAAGAACTTTCGGTTTTACCCGAAGAGGAAAACCGAGAGTTATTTACAAAACTTTCGGTTTTCCTCTTCGGTTAAAACCGAAAGTTTTGTAAATAACTCTCGGTTTTCCTCTTCTTGTAAAACCGAGAGTTCTTTGCAAAACCCTCGGTTTTCTCCTTTTCAAGAAAACCGAAAGTTATATGAAAACTCTCGGTTTTTACCCGAAGAGGAAAACCGAAAGTTTTGTAAATAACTCTCGGTTTTCCTCTTTAGGATAAAAACCGAGGGTTTGTCATATAACTCTCGGTTTTCTCTTTGGCTTAAAACCGAGAGGTTTCTAATATCTCTCGTTTTTTCCAAAAAGAGAAAAACCGAGAGATTTCAATATTACTTTCGGTTTTTTCCCCTAAATTTTTAAAAATGTGCGGATTATTTTGCTCGCAACCAAACCTAACCAAAACCTGTTCAGCCAAACCAATATATTAATGATAAAAGAAATGCAGCATACATTAAACGATCACATTAATTGATCGTGAACATTACAAAATTCGAAACCAAACTAATATTCCGAACAATCTGTTATAAATTCAACCTATAATGAAAACATGTTTTGAATCCAAACAACCTTAGCTTGTGGGGGGAGGAGGTGGTTGTTGCCTCATATATAATTCGATTCTCTCCATTCTCGCGTTCATCTCTGACTTCTCCCTCTCCATTTTCTCGGTAATCTCTGACTTCTCCCTCTCCATTTTTTCGGTAATCTCTAATTCTCCCTCTCCATTCTTTCCACAATTTCTTGCTTTTCCGATTGTAATTCTTCCATTTTCTGCCTTCTTTCTTCATCTCTCTTCTCCAGTTCCTCCAGCTTGAGCTTCATTATTTGATTCTCTTCTAACAATCGCTCACTGTTTCGCTGTGAACTGTTTCCACTACGACGATCATCACGAAAGTGTGTGGGCCGGACGCCTGATCCCATTCCGAACACTACCCCGTGTTTTTGTTGTCCGAACACCCTCTCCGTCAATTCAAAATCCGATATTCCCGGTTCGTTACTAACAACCTCTTCCATCTCAGCCTGCACAATTTAAATAAAATATCATTTCTATAATAAAAAACTAGACTTATTCAATTCACTTACAATTTTCTCTTGCACGTGTTCGTCCGGGACGGGTGTTGGGTTTTCTTGTGTCGGTTTTGGTGTACGTGTCCTCTTGAATACTTCAATTACAGACGGTGGCCGTCCCATTTCAATCGCCTGTTGAAATAAATGATTTATATAATTAATAACAATCTACATATTAAGTTATTACAAATAATGTACTTACCAACTCGTCTTCAATTTGTGCAAACGGTCTACTTCCCGTTCGATGCGGGAATTTTAGATTCTTCCGATTCTTCATATTTGTAGAACTGTGTCTCTGTATTTGAAATAACAAATGAAGTTAGATTAATTAATATCAACTTTTATTTGAATTATGAAACCGTACCTTAAACGTTTCTGTGAAGAAATGGTTGCGACACACAAACTCCCAATCATCTCGATCATAGTCCGGTGGAGGATTAGCCAGTACCGCCGCCTCGTCTCCTTTGTGGACGCGGATATAATTCTTGTTCAAATCCGACCGCCATCTATCCCATATCTGATTGGCGTGTCCCAACCCGGTCTTTCGAAAATACTCAATGTCGCCATTAGTCGCTTCGAACGGATCCTGAAAAAAATAACATCCAAATGTTACAAATAATTATTTAATGACGTAATGTATATTAATCAAGTTATAAGTATTACCTTGATAGCAGTCCACAGTGAATCCAATTGGTCTGCACTTAAAGCCTTCCACTTGAGAAGACGGTGTGAGACGGCTGCGGGGTCCCGGATAATCGACCCCACATGTCTAGACCACCTAGTCCTTCCCACGTCTGTACCGCCTGGCCTCCCATCCTTCTCTCTAAACGTTAGAGGGATCCTCGTCCCCGCTAGCCTCTTAGACAGCGCAATATTCTTGTTCTTCCCCCGTCTTTTACGGGCAGAAGATTCTTCAAAATTATCAAAATCTTAATTAAATATGTCAATCAATTGAAACACTAACTAATTTGTAAACGAAATACCTGTCGATGATGGGTCGGGAGTGGTCCCGTGCTCCTCCTCGTCATCCTGCTCCTCGATAGGCTCCTCAAGACCCTCGTCTTCAGCCTCATCGGTAGGCAGGTTATCAGCGAATGTGCTCTCTATATACTCTGCGAAGTCATCAATATCGTCTTCAGTCTCGTATGTTCGGGGAGGCGCAGTAGCTATCGGGACCACAGGAATCGGTGGTTGGTCTCTCGAAGACGATCCTCGTTGCTTTAACAACTCGGATTGGGCAAGTAGGTTTTGGTAACTCTTATCCAATTTCTTGGGTGTCTTCCTCATACTCTACCAAGTTGTTTTAGGACCTTCTGACATTCTTAATTCACACCATTAATAAAAATGAGTGAATAATTGAAATAAAGTAGTAATAAAAATGAATATAAAGTTAAAAACATTATTAAATCTACCTAATTAATTAATCTGAACTATATGTTTGTAAACCGCGGTTTTATTTTTGTCACAATCTTCCAACCGGGTCGGGCTGACATATCAGGGGCGTAGAATACTTGTTTTGCTTGACTCGCCAATATATACGGGTCTTGACTTTGGGTTTTCAAAATTCGGTTTACATTTACACTTACGAAGCCATATTTGTCCACTTTCACTACTAGTTCCCCCGAGTGTGTATCAAACCACTTACATTTGAATAAAACAACTCGTTTGTGAGAATAATATTGTAATTCGATTATATCCGTCAAAACTCCGTAGTATGACATAGTTTCAGATCCGTTGTACCCCTCAACAACCACCCCACTATTTTGAGTTGTCAAACCTTCGTCGTGTTTTTCTGTACAGAATTTGAATCCGTTTACTTTACACCAAACATACATAGACGAGTACATACTTGGACCTTCTCCTAAGATCTTGAGGTCTGTTGATATGTCGTTCATTTCTGTCTCGGATCGTTGAATTCCGGCACGGCATCCTCCGACTGATCATCGTCGTCATCATCATCGTAGTCATCGGCATCTTCATCGACATCTTCATTAACCACTTGAGTAGTCCGTCTCTTTTCCCCATGAAAATACCAATACTCATAATGAATATTTATTCCATAAACGATGAGGTGAGTCTTCACTTCGTCTATTTCCATAAACGGCGTGTTCAAGCATTTCACGCAGGGACATTTCACGGTTTGTCGGGATGTATTCCTAACAACATACTCGAGGAATTTGTCAACACCTTCCTCGTAATCTGGATGATCTCGACGTAAGGTCATCCATCTTTTATCGGGTACTTCCATATTTCTAATAAAATGGAAAACAACCCGGATTATTATTTACTTATATTTGTCTAAATTAATTAGGCTTACAGAATGCTAACATAATTTCTATCTAATCTATCATTATCCAACCAATAATCAATTTAATCTAATATTATCGAAGCCCAATTCCACATAAACAAACAATATTTCATTCATATACATTTCAAACCTAATTTCACATTATTTCATTCATATACATTTCAACAATATCTAACATTATCCAAGCCAAATTCCACCTAAACAAACATTAATATGTCATTCATATACATTTCAAACCTAATCTAACATTATCCAAACCAAATTCCACATAAACAAACAATATTTCATCATAAACATTTCAATCCTAATCTAACCTAATCCAACCAATCTGGCACGGCAGTCCTCAATCTGGCCTAATTCAAATAACCAATCATTATTAATCTAACCAATTTTTTAAACTAATCAAACCTAGTCAAACACTATTTCAATCATACATAATTCAATCAATTTAATTCATACCTAAAATCCAATATAATCCTAACAACATAAAAAGCCTTAAAAACTGACCTTTTTTAGCTGGAGAGGCGCGGCGACGGTGGAGAGGCGCGGGGACGGTGGAGGATGCAGTTGAAGGTGTAATAACCTCGGAGATCTTCAAGAGACAGACGGTCCTAATCCAAAAGCAGACACAATCAAACCATGTAATGTAACTTAAATTCGACATGAATTCAATTCTAACATAATCTCAATAACTATCAATCAAACCAAATAACCAAACCTAAACCAAACTCAATATAAACAAATTTTTAACATTAATCAAACCTAATAACCAAACCTAAATCAAAATCAATAACCATTAATCAAACCAATTAACCATACATCAATCAAACCCAATATAAACCTATTGTTAACATTAATCAAACCAAAATCAAACCTCAATCAAACCAAAATCAAACATAAATCAAACCAAAATCAAACCTCAATCAAACCAAAATCAAACCAATCTTAACTAAATCAAACCTCATTCCAACCAAAATCAAACCTCAATCAAACAAAAATCAAACCTCATTCCAACCAAAATCAAACCAATCTAAACTAAGTCAAACAAAAATCAAACCATAATCCTAAATTAAACAAAATGTAACATAAATCAACAAATCCAAACCAAATCTCACATATATAACATCAATCATTCAAACAGATTCAATCAGATTCATTAATAAGAATAATAATTCCTAAATCTAACAATTCCTAAAAACTAACCCTAAAATCTAACATATATAACACTAATATATATAAATTAACTTCAAACCCTAACATATATAACACTAAGGTTTTCAAATAAACCTGAAATCGAAGAACTGACCTTCAATCGTCGGCGGAGGCTGGCTGAGGCGCGGCTGAGAGCGGCGGAGGCGCGGCAGCAGAACTTCAATCGGGTCCGCGGCAGATCTTCGACCGGTGGCGGCTTCAAGATGGCGGCGTCTTGGCGGCTTCAAGGCGGCGTCGTCTTCTTCAGGATTGAAGGGCGTCGTCTTGGCGGAATGGGTGTCGGCTGAGAGCGGCGCTGGCGAAGAGAAGCGGCGGGAGAGAGAGAGTCGGATCGAAGAAGAAAAAACGGGGAAGAAAGAAAGAAGGGGTTTTTTTAATTAAATAGTTGATTCCCGAGAGTTTTATGAAAACACTCGGAATTTAAATATCCAAAAACCGAGAGTTTTCATATAACTCTCGGTTTTATGAAAATAATCAAAACCGAGAGTTATAAGAAAACTCTCGGTTTTTGGATATTTAAATTCCGAGTGTTTTCATAAAACTCTCGGTTTTGATTATTTGTTTACATTTTTACTATTAAAATTAAATGCACAAAACCGAGAGGTTTTAGTAAATCTGTCGTATTTTATGCATATTTCCGAAAGTTATTTATTTAACTTTCGGTTTTAGAACATGACAAATTGTTAAATTATTTGGATTCTCACTTTCTAATAACGATGAACAACATGAATTTAACACATTTGATATCCTTAAAAGATTTCTCAATCCATATGATCAATCATTACACAAATACATAGAATAATCCTACATAAACATTCATGTACACTTCTCTTTATGATCTAACACATTCTTGAACATTTTAACATTAAACACAAACTAAAATTTTAAAATAAAACACACACTTGATAATATTAGTTAGGAGTCTAGATTATAACCAAAAAAACCAATGAATTTAACAATTTGGGACATATTAATTCCGAAAGTTAATCATAAAACTCTCGGTTTTTATGGGTATTTCCGAAAGTTTTACCCATAACTCTCGGAATTTCTATGTCACAAATTGTTAAATTAATTGGTTCCTAATCTTCTAATGGATTTGAACATTATTAATTTAACACATTTAATACCTTAACACATCACCCATATGATCAAACTTTATACACATTCATGTCATCATATATAAACACAAACATATAAATACACTTCTTTATATAATCAAACACAATCATAAACATTTTAACATTAAACACAATCTTAATTTTTAAAAAACAACACACACTTTATTAGATTAATTAAGATTCTAGATTGGAGTGTATCAAACAAAAAATTTTCCAAATTATGATTTGGTAACACCGAAAGTTAATAGTAAAACTTTCGGTTTTGAAAGGTATCACCGAAAGGTTTATGTGTAAACCCTCGGTTTTTACCCTTCCCCAAACTTAGAAAAAAATTAGATTTTTTTAATGAGGGGTCAAAACCGAAGGTTTATGTGTAAACACTCGGTTTTTACCCTTCACCATACTTAGAAAAAAATTAGATTTTTTTAATGAGGGGTCAAAACCGAAGGTTTATGTGTAAACCCTCGGTTTTTACCCTTCCCCAAACTTAGAAAAAAATTAGATTTTTTTAATGAGGGGTCAAAACCGAAGGTCTATGTGTAAACACTCGGTTTTTACCCTTCACCATACTTAGAAAAAAATTAGATTTTTTTAATGAGGGGTCAAAACCGAAGGTTTATGTGTAAACCCTCGGTTTTTACCCTTCCCCATACTTAGAAAAAAATTAGATTTTTTTAATGAGGGGTCAAAACCGAAGGTTTATGTTAAAACCCTCGGTTTTTACCCCTTGCCCATACTTAGAAAAAAATTAGATTTTTTTAATGAGGGGTCAAAACCGAAGGTTTATGTGTAAACCCTCGGTTTTTACCCTTCCCCATACTTAGAAAAAAATTAGATTTTTTTAATGAGGGGTCAAAACCGAAGGTTTATGTTAAAACCCTCGGTTTTTACCCCTTGCCCATACTTAGAAAAAAATCAGATTTTTTTAATGAGGGGTCAAAACCGAAGGTTTATGTTAAAACCCTCGGTTTTTACCCCTTGCCCATACTTAGAAAAAAATCAGATTTTTTTAATGAGGGGTCAAAACCGAAGGTTTATGTTAAAACCCTCGGTTTTTACCCCTTGCCCATACTTAGAAAAAAATCAGATTTTTTTAATGTAGGGTAAAAACCGAAGGTTCATTTGAAAACCTTCGGTTTTTACCCTTCCCCATACTTAGAAAATTTTCAGATTTTTTTAATATAGGGTAAAAACCGAAGGTTTATTTGAAAACCTTCGGTTTTTACCCTTCCCCATACTTAGAAAATTTTCAGATTTTTTTAATGTAAGGTAAAAACCGAAGGTTTATTTGAAAACCTTCGGTTTTTACCCTTCCCCATACTTAGAAAATTTTCAGATTTTTTTAATGAGGGGTCAAAACCGAGGGTTTATTTGAAAACCTTCGGTTTTTACCCTTCCCCATACTTAGAAAATTTTCAGATTTTTTTAATGTAAGGTAAAAACCGAAGGTTTATTTGAAAACCTTCGGTTTTTACCCTTCCCCATACTTAGAAAATTTTCAGATTTTTTTAATGTAGGGTAAAAACCGAAGGTTCATTTGAAAACCTTCGGTTTTTACCCCTTCCCCATACTTAGAAAATTTTCAGATTTTTTAAATGTAAGGTAAAACCGAAGGTTTATTTGAAAACCTTCGGTTTTTACCCTTCCCCATACTTAGAAAATTTTCAGATTTTTTTAATGTAGGGTAAAAACCGAAGGTTCATTTGAAAACCTTCGGTTTTTACCCTTCCCCATTTTTTTAATGTAAGGTCAAAACCGAAGGTTTATTTGAAAACCTTCGGTTTTTACCGTTCCCCATACTTAGAAAAAAAACTAATTTTTTTAATGAAAGGTCAAAACCGAAGGTTTATTTGAAAACCTTCGGTTTTTACCTAAAAAAATGTGTCAAAACCGAAGGTTTTCAAATAAACTTTCGGTTTTGGCGATGCGGTTTTTCTTTAAAAAAATATGAAAAGTCAAAAAAACACATAATTAATTAATAAAACATATTAAACCAAACCAAACAAACATAATAACAATAATTCATAAATATTAAAACATAACTGTCAAAAACCCATAATAAATCCATAATAAATCTACAAATTAATTATTAGATGGGGTGGAAGGACCGGGTGGTTGATTCAGTCGACTCCTCAACAAGACAAGTTCTTGTTCGAGATTCTCTAATCTCTGAGACATTTTGGCCCGGTCCGCTTTGATTTCACTCAGCAAACGACCTCTTTCGGCATCCCTTAGTCGGATTTGTTCCATTTCCAGCGTCATCTTTCTGACCTCTTCCTCACGTGCCGCAATTTCTGATTGTGTTATCAGATTTTGGTAACACGGATGCAGTTTCTCCGGTGTACGCCGAAGTCTCTTCCATGTCGAATCATCACCCATATCCTAAATGCATTTCAGATATATGTATATATATATATATTCATCAAACAAAATAACGTAAACTAACATAAATCTAGATCTATAATATATATATATACAAACTTAAGAAAAATCTAAATCTTACAATAAACAAAACAAAAAGACAAATCAAACAAATTACCTGAAGAGAGGAGAAGAACCCGCGGCTTGGAGGAGGCAGGCGGCGGCGGCGGAGGCGGAAGAGAGAGAAAGGAGAGAAGCGGAATGAAAAGAGAAGGGTTAGGGTTTGTATTTATAGAGGTTTAGGCCGAAGGTTTTCATAAAACTTTCGGTTTTGATATTAGTCAAAACCGAGGGTTTATTATAAAACCTTCGGAACAACCAATATCAAAAATTTGATTTTTTTTTTAATGAGAAAAACCGAAGGTTATTTGTAAAACTTTCGGAAATGAAATTTTCAAAAAAGGCAAAACCGAAGGGTCTTTGAATAACCTTCGCAATTAAAAAACCAAGGGATTTCAAAACCGAAGGTTTTTCCTAAAACCTTCGCAAATAACCCACATCCAACACTTAGAATTTTTTTGGGTTTTTTGGGAAGGTAAAAACCGAAAGTTCTTTGTAGAACTTTCGGTAATAATTAATAAACCCGAAGGTTTTACACCCCACTCGGAATCTATTTTTAATCCCGAAGGATTTGTTCCTCTCGGGAGTATTTAGGAGAGGTTTACAAAACCTTCGGAAAAAACCGTCGGTAAAGCTCCTTTTTTTACCAGTGTAATAAATGCATGACATTGCCCTCCATGTCATTATCATTATGAAGAGAATGGTTTATTGCATGACATATTTTAGTTCCTGTCTTTATAGTCTTTCAACTTCTTTTCTAAGTGTATGGTTCATGTCCATTCTGGATAGCATTGATAAAGAAGTTGTGTTTCTTTGCTAGACTTTTAGACATTTGCAAATTGACAGTCGTCATTATGATTATTTTTAGTTCTTCCTTTTTCGTTTTCTTGGTCTTCTTAACTTTTAAAAGAAAGAAAACAAACATATGTCTGCAATCCATTCATCAGATTAAAAAGAGAGAAATTTGAGGTTATATTATGTTTTGGATTTAGTTATTTAGGGTTTCATGATTTCTGCTGGAAACTGTTTGTGAATACATTCCAAAGATCCCAATTGATCTGGAATAGAAAATTAGAAAAGATTATAAACTTAAAGATGTTTAATATGTTTCATATGTTTTATATCAATTGTTGTTGGGTTTCATATGTTTACCTTCTATTCTTTTTTAAATCAGTTTATATATATATATATAGTTACTTTCGATATATAGTTACATTAATTTTCAAATTTAGTTTCTTCTTTATATAATCTTTGTAATGGTTCCTAACTTGTGTTTTAATTTCATTTCTTTTTGGTTGTGTGCTAGATTAAGGAGTTGTTAAAGACGTGTTTTCCTCGCGCTACCTAAGTTCTTTTTTTCATTTGAGACCGGAGTTTCCTTGAATCCAGGTATTTAAATTTAAATTCTTAGGTTATAGTTGAAATTGGTATTAATAGATTATATGCATGATTTGATATTGAATATAAGTTTGGATATATATTGATTTAGGGTTTGATAGATATTTTTTTATGTTTTGATAGATATTGATTTAGGTTTGACTTGACATTGATTTAGGTTATGATATATATTTTTGATATAAATTTCTTTTTGATATTTATTAATTTAGGTTTTCATATTGATTTTGGTCTTGACTTAGGTTTAGATATGGATATCCCTGATAAGAAATGGATGATGTATACGGAAAAAAATCGACATATTCCGGAATACATTTAA
Organism: Impatiens glandulifera; assembly: GCF_907164915.1. Taxonomy (NCBI): domain Eukaryota; kingdom Viridiplantae; phylum Streptophyta; class Magnoliopsida; order Ericales; family Balsaminaceae; genus Impatiens; species Impatiens glandulifera. The sequence goes on from NC_061866.1 coordinate 28,599,861, forward strand.
GGAGTCGATTCTTTTCTTAGTTTGGTTGTGAGTTTTGGCCGAATTACCAACATTGGATGTCCATTCGTTAAATGTGGTAATAGAGTATATTTAGACAAAGAAGACATAAGAAAAGATTTGATTTTGTATGGAATAAGGAAGAGGTACACATTTTGGAATTGTCATGGAAAAAAACGACAACGCGGTGATATGATTGTTGTACAAATTGATATTACTTCTAATGTACAAATTGAAGAAGATAATTTGGGAAAACTTCATATCGATGCTACAGTGGATGTAAATTTTGAGCTTAATAATTTTGATGTGGATGTTTGTATGAGAAATATAATAAACGATTTATTTCCACGTGGTGTTGAATGCATCAAATGAGGAAGGGGCAAATGAGGATGCTAAAAAAATTTACAGACTTTTAAACGAAATAAATGAAGCATTGTATGAAGGCTCTCGAATTTCTAAGGCGTCAACATTACTGAAATTACAACACCTCAAGAATATTGAACAATGGACAAATTCTTCTTTTAACATGTTGTTAAAATTGTTAAAAGAAGAAATATTACTAGTGAATTCTAATCTGCCTGATTCTTATTATCATTGTAAGAAGTTTCTTACAGATGTTGGTCTGTCTTATAAGAATATAGATGAGTGTAAAAACCGTTGTATGTTGTATCGAAAAGATGATAAGATTTTGAATTCTTGTAAAGTGTGTGGAGTTTCTCGGTGGAAAACTGAAGAATCGAGTGAAGAACCTAAGAAGAAATTGAATGGAAAAACTATCTCCAACAAGGTGTTACATTACTTCCCACTAATACACTGAGATTGCAAAGATTATATATGTGTTCTAAAAGTGCTCATTTAATGACGTGGCACAAAGATACAAGGGTTGATGTTGAAGTTTTGCGACATCCCACTGATTCTTTGGCATAGAAATTATTCAATGAAGATTATCCAAATTTTGAAATGGAGCCTTGTAATGTCATACTTGGTCTCGCAAGTGATGGATTTCAACCGTTTACAAATAACAAGACATCATACAACATTTGTCCAGTGATCCTCATTTTTATAACGTTCCTACGACACTTTGCATGAACTCTTCCAATTTTATACTATCAATGTTAATTCCTAGTCCAAAGAGTCCAAGCGATGCAATTGATGTATTTTTACAACCGTTAATTGACGAATTAAGTGAGTTGTGGAGTACCGACATAGAAACTTATGACGTCTTAACTTCTCAGAACTTTAAATTGCGTGTTACTTTAATGTGGACAATAAACGATTTTCCTGCTTATGAAAATTTGTCTGGATGGAGTATGAAGGGAAAATTGGCATGCCTTCTTGTAATAGGAACACTTGCTCCATGAGATTAACAAATGTTAATAAAGAGTGTTACATGTGTCATCGACGATTTCTCCCTCCAAATCATAAATTTCGTAGACAAAAGGAATTTATCGATGGCACTATCGAATCAAGAAGTGCGCCTCAATTATTATTGGGATATGATATTCTTAGACAAATACGCAATTTGAAAGGTAGAGTTCTCACTCGAGATCACACTAGAAAGGATATTATGAATCATCAAAATCGGGGTGACAATTGGAATAAGATGAGTATATTCTTTGAATTACCTTATTGGAAAGATTTATTGTTGAGACATAATTTAGACGTGATGCATATTGAAAAAAATATATGTGATAGTTTTCTTGGAACCATGATGGATCTAAAAGGAAAGACCAAAGATAATTTAAAAGCACGTTAAGATTTGGAGCTCATGAATATACGTCATAATTTACATGTAACTTTTGATGCGAGGGGTGTTCTTCAATATCTAGTCCGTCCTTATACATTGTCTAATGAAAAAAGTTGAAGTTGTGTCAATTTTTAAGACATAAGAATGACGTAAGGGTTTTGCTCGAACATTGGAGGATGTATAAATGTTAGAGAGTTGAAGATATCTGGATTAAAAAGTCACGATTGCCATATATTACTAGAGTATCTTATTCCGTTTGCGATACGTGGTTTACTTGAGGATAAGGTATATGAAACTATTGTGGGCCTTTCAAAATTCATTCAGAAGTTGTGTTCAAAATCACTATTAAAAGCCGACTCAGAACAACTTCAGAATGATATTGTTGTAACACTGTGCAAGTTGGAAACAATGTTTTTACCTGGATTTTTTGACATTACGATACATTTGCCTATTCATTTAGCAATAGAGGCTTTGATTGGAGGGTTAGTTCAATATAGATGGATATATCTGATGAACAATATATGGGAACTTTGAAAGGATATGTTCGAAATAAATATCATCTTGAAGCATCAATTAGTGAGAGTTATCTAGTAAATGAAAGTATGATCTTGTGTGCTACTTATTTTCAAGATTCCTCGGTCCACATATCACCCAACCACCGAGTTCTCTTGCCATATTTTCATCTGTTGAGGATTTATCATCAGGGAGGACATACATTTACGAATCAGATGAACGAGAATTGGCTCATTCATATGTTTTAAGGAATTGTGAAGAAACAGAGCCATTTTATCTATATGAATTTTCTCAAGTTTTTTTTATATGTATGAATGTTATCAAAAAATTGATTATGTGTGTAATATGCAGCGAGTATATCCATGAATGTTCAAGTGGTCGATGCGATGAAGATTATAATATGTGATTCAAAAATAGAGTTAAACAACTTTCTAACAAAAGCGAAAAAAGTTTTGAGCTACAAATGTTAGGAATCGGTCCCACACAATATGCGTCAACTTTTGTTTGGTGTAAAGTTAATGGATATAAATTCTCCACTAGAAGACATGACCTTGGATTGAAGTCTCGGAATAGTGGAATACTCGTGATTGGTTGTTATGGCACATAAACACGAAATTAATGTGGTGCTTACAGATATAATTGAAATGCAATACCTTAGTGGTAAACGAATTGTTGTATTTAAGTGCATTTGGTATGATGTGCATTCCGGAGCTACACGACTTCAAACTGATTAATACGGATTTATTAGCTTAAATCGTCAACGGAAGTCTGAATATCAAAATGAGCTGTTTATATTGGCAACCCAAGCAAAACAAATATTATATACTAAAGACATTGGTAATAAATCGGATTGGGATATTGTAACAAAGACAAATCCTAAACAGTTAAATGTACGATATTATTATTGATATTTTCTTCATTATTCTTTGTTATTCATAAGTTAATGTTAAATATTTTTCATATATAAATGGCACCTCCAAAGAGTTTTCATCCTGGATTTTTACAATCACAACTCAATGCCCTTAGAAAGAAAAAAAGGAATACGGGTGAGTCTTCGTCGCATACTCGAATGGAGGATATCTCTAAGGTGTAAAAATGTTGTACAGCCCACACGACCATCCACTGATGAGCGGCCATCCACTAATGATGATGTACAAAATTTAAATGAACCCACACAATTGACAGATGAAGGCAATCATACACAATCTTCAACAAAATGGTGCAAACAATCTTCTACAGAAGGCGAGGTACCAACAAAAACTTTAAATTGGCCAAATTGACGGCTAATGGAGAAAAGGTGCAAGTCACATTTTGCCCAATGTAAAGAAAGCTGTGTTGCAAAATAGGGGAATGTGGAGTCGGCATTTGAGGGCCATTGTTTGAGAGAATAATAATATTCCACATTGCACGGTCCATTGGCACCACCTCATCCCCGCCACCGGCTAATCGTTTTTAATACATTTTTGTTTGAAATTAATCATTTTTTCTTATAGAATGTTTTATTTCAGGATAAATTTGATTTAGATGATATTGAGAATTATCGAGACGACATTTTGAAACACATTAAGGAAAAGAGGGAGGATTAGATGTACGACATAAATATCACTTGGATAAGGCCACACGAGAGAGATGTGGAAGCAATTAGGGCGGATAAACCTGATGAAATGACACAAAAATATTGGGAGTGGCTTCTTGAAAACCACTACATTATCGACAAATTTCAGGTTCTTCTTTCATAATTTATACTAAATATAATATTTTGAATCTAACATTATATTTTAATTGCAGAAACGAAGTGCTACCAGCAAAGAAAACAAAAAGAAATCAACGTATGGACATCGTTCTGGTAGCAAATTATTTACACAGATACGGCGAGAAATGGTAAGATTTATTTTTCAACTTTGTTTTCAAATTAAGTGAAATTTAACTTACATTCTCACAGGAAGTTCAAGAAGGATCGGTTCTACCCTATGAAGATTTGTTTTTGGCGACTAGGACTAAAAAAGATAAAACTTTTGATCCACATATTCTAGAGAAAGTGGTAAGTATATATAAAATTTGTTTACTTTACATTTTATCTATTTTTGGTATTAACATATTTTCTTTATAGGATGGATTAAGAAAGTTGCGAGCTGAACGTCCCGATATTTATGATGTCAATTTGGCTGAAGAATTATTTGTTCCTCAAGAGAAGGGAAAAATTATAGGAATGGGGTCGGTTTTAGCTTCCAGAGTTAGAGGGCCTGTAATGTCAAAAAAATATCTACGTCGAGAGAATGTGAAAATGCAAAGAAAATTTGTTGATATAGAAAGCTGAATGGAAGAGAGGATGAAGACGGAGAGTGCTCAAATGAAAGCTGAAATGGAAGAGAGATTGAGGATAGAGAAAGCAGAAACTAAAGAGAGGTTGAGGATAGAGAGAGTCGAAATGATGCGTTTTATGTCACAGTTTATACCCGGCGGTGCCTCGATAGATCCTACATTATTTGCCCAATTTACTAATCTTGGCGGTCAATCATCAGGTCAAGGATCAACAACCACAATTCCACTGGTGAAACAAGACGACGATAATTCTGGGGAAGATGCGAATTAAATAAGAATTTGTGTTAGTTAATGTTAGTGTAATAATACTTTGATTTTAAATGTTGGTGTTAAGAAACTTCTTTTGTCAAGATTTTGGTAATATTATGATTTTGGTTAATATTGGTTATGATGATATTAGTTCAATTATGTATTTCGTGTGGTACGGTAGTAGTAGTTATATTTTCGGTTTTACAAGTATTTGTAATATTTTTATTAAATTGAATATAATTATTTATGTAGTAGGTTGCGATTGATTTTATTCCAATCGCCATAGAGTTTATGTATATTGCGATTGGTCTTCATCCAATCGCCATAGAGTGTATGTAACTTGCGATTGGTCTTTATCCAATCGCCATAGAGTATAGGTAAATTGCGATTGGTTTTCATTCAATCGCCAAAGAGTATAGGTAATTGCGATTGGTTTTCATCCAATCGCCATAAGAGTATAGCGATTGGTATTATACCAATCGTCGTTTCCAATTATGACACCGGTGAGGAAACCTCTACCGATTGATGGCGATTGTGTTATGACCAATCGCTTTATGTCTATGGCGATTAGTTTAGAGGCTAATAGAGATTGGTAAACCAATCGCAGACTCTTTTTTTACTAGTTAATCATTCAGACCAAAATAAATGAGATTAGAATTTTTTTTTTAATTTCATTCTCTTTCTAATACTTTGAGATAAGAAGTATCAATTTATTGTTTTTTATTATTTTTTTATTTGGTAGTTTAATGTAAGAAGTAGCATGCATGATCATTTATAATCATGATTTTCTAAATAATAATTAATACTATGACATTTAGTCTTTAAAAGCTATTCTTTGTCATTTGCACTCTCTTAGTGAATTTCTATTCCTTTATCTTTATTATATTGAAAACCATATGTTTAGTATATACTGTATATCAATATATTATAATCCTTCCACCACAATGCATCACCCATCTTGTAAAAGTTAAAGTATCAAATTTTTAATTTGTAAGCTAACCCGTTCATGTTTCTTTGAGCAATTAAATTAAAAAAAATATTACTTTATATGCTTAAATTTAAAAATGAGATAAGGAAGTCTCAAATCTAAGACATTATTATTGGAACGTTCTATCCAAGTAAGCTAGTTTTCTATTATATTTTCAATTCATCCAAAAGGTAGCAAAATATAATGTTCATCTTTATTCATTTGTTTATAATTGATCATACTTTCAAAATTTTACTTCCATTTTTTATTACTTGCAAATTAATATAAAATAATAAACAATAATTTATGCCTATAGGATCATATTTTGATGTTGTAGAGTTGGTTTACTATAAACTTACATATTTATGTATTTTAAAATACTTGAGTGTAGAGGAAATGAAGAAATCATAGATCACCTATTCGGGAGCTGTTGTATTGCTTCGGAGTTTTAAGACAGATTCTATAAAAGTCTAGAGCTAATCAGTTTCCCAAGCGAATAAAATGAAATCAAAGATGCATCACTAGTCAAAGCCAAGGGAAATAGTTTTGCAACAAGCGTGTTCAAGTGCGATTTTGGAGCAGTGGTGTATAACATTTGGCAAGAACGAAATGCAAGGGTATATGGAAGAACACGCAGGAGCGTTAAAGAGTTATGGAAAGATATTGTATCGGATTGCAGAGCCCTTGCGGGAACGTTGACAAGAATTCCAAGCACGGAGCAGAACTAGAATATTTGTAGGAACTGGAATTTACTATTTTTTAAACTCACTAGAATTGAAACCATTGTAATCAGATAATTCATTTACGTTTTTAGCTTTTTAGCTTTTATTCAGAATGTTACAACTTCAAAATCATTATAGGCATGTCTAGAATAATCTATTAAACTCGTGGTTTTTTTTTCCATTTTTGGGAATGAAATGACGCTAAGTCATTTTTCACAAAAAAAAATTATTTTAGTGTTTAAGAAGAGTTTAATGGTATGTTTGAAGACAATAAAATTGGGTTGATTGAGTTCATTTTCTATAAAATTATGTTCATAAATCGAAATCAATATATAAAAGTATCAACTATTTCCTTTGCTTGTTAATACACTACTCTTAACTAAATGAGTTCACGTACATTTATAATTTACAGAATTCATAGAAACAATGCCTTAATTAACTGAATGACTACTTTTGAAAATCAGCAAATAATTCAAAACTATTAAAGTCATTTTTCATTATCACAAATTAATTTTGTGGGCATAATAATTAATTGATTGCGTATTTTTGGGTTTTAAAATGAAATTTATAATTAAAACAAGATGAGTAAATGTCAAAAATCAGCCAAACAAGACCTTGTTGAGGTGTTCCTTACCATTTATACTAGGAATGATTGGAATAATCTAAAATCAAAAGCTTCCCCAATCTTTCTCTCTAGATCGGCCAAAGAATAAGAAGGAAATTATAAAACCCTAGATCTGTTCACTCTCTCTCAACCATACTGTGTTATGAGAGAATGCTAAAAAATGTATTTATACTCTAACCTATTTTCATAACAGAAAATCCTTATCTGTTGGCTGATTTTTTATATTTCTTTGATTTAGTGAAACTTATCCCTCCCGTGGACGTAGATGGATTTTGACCGAACCACGTATATTGTGTTGTCATTTATTTTAGTGTTATTCCAGTTCTTGGTAAATCTGTTGTTCGTCATAGACGATTTGGAAATTGATTTATTATAGGTTTGATTTATAAGAAGATCCTTAGTTTTACTATCGCAAAACCCAACAGTGGTATCATAGTAGTATTGATTGGTTTGTTTTAACATTGGAGTAGAGTGCTCTGTTGGTTACATGACAATATTCAAAGAGGAGATCAATTGGTTTCTTTGCTAAGGTTTTTGTCAATTGTTAAGACAATAATAATGGGGAAATCTAGACCTGATATGGTGACTCTAAATGGTGCAAACTACAGGCAATGGAAACTGATTATTAGTGATCTATTAGTTTTAGATTATTTGAATGATGCAATTGAAAATGAGGGTATTAGCCCTGAGAGTATAAAAGAAGCTGATTGGAAAAAGATAGATAGAAAGGCGTTTAGCTTTATTCGTTCCTAGGTTGGTGTAAATGTTGTGCACCATGTTGAGAACAAGACTACGGCGTACAATGTGTGGAGCAAACTTGAAGCTCTTTATGCTGGGAGGTCAGTAGGGAATAAAGTAACATTGATACGAAGATTGGTGAATCTCAAATAAATTGATAATAAATCAATTGCAGAGCACTTAAATGAATTTCAAAATATTTTGAATGAGCTAAGTAGTATGAAGATAAACTTTGATGATGAGGTGAAAGCACTTTTAGTCCTTGGATCTTTGCCTACAAGTTGGGAGACACTTATTATTACTCTCAACAACTCAACACCAAATGGTAAAGTTAACATGGCATTTGTCACCAGTTCTTTACTCGATGAAGAGAATCGAAAGGGGGATAAACCCTCTAATTTTGATACGTTGGTGACTGATAGAGGAAGATAAAAGGATAATAGAAGTGGTTCGAGTAGTGGCAAGTCTAGAAGAAAGTCTAGAGTTCCAAAGAAGGATGGTTCTTGTCATTACTGTGGTAAAATGGGTCATTAGAAAAACGAGTGTTGGAAATTTAAAAATGATAAAGAAAAGGGTACAGTGAATCCTAGAGAAAAGAAAGAACATAATGTAGATACATCTATTTATGCTTTAGATGGTGAGCTGACATATGCTTCTAAAACTAGTGATTATGGTGAGGTTTACATGGGTAAGCAGTGTTTCGAAGATAGTTGGTCTAGGTGGTATTAGAATCGAGATAAACATGGGTTGTTTCCTGACATTGAGAGATATAAGACATGTTCCTGATTTTATAATGAATTTGATTTCAGTAGGTAAAATTGATGATGGAGGCTACCATAATGTTTTCAATGGTGGAGCATGGAAGCTAAGCAAGGGTTCATTGGTTGTTGCAAGAGGTAAGAAATGTTGTTTCTTATATAAGACAAATTTGAAAATTATCTATGATGCATGATATTTTGTCGTGATGGAATCATCCTCTTAGTTGTAGCACAAGAGACTATGTCACATTAGTGAAAAGGGGCTGAATGTTTTGATCAAGAGGAATGAGTTGTCGAAACTGAAGGATGCTCATCTTAAATATTGTGAGCATTGCTTGAAGGGTAAGCAGAACAGAGTCTCCTTTAGTAAGTCGAAAGTGGAATTGAAAAAGAATGTCCTTGAACTGGTCCATATAGATGTTTGTGGTCCTATGAACATTAAATCTGATAGGATCGGTGTAATCAATAGAGACGGGGGTGTAACTATTGATGACAACTTTTGGAAAACAGTTTGATAGAAATCCTGTTATGGATTAATATCATTTTCTATTTTTCACAAACCCTTGCAAACTCTTGAAGCGATTAAAGTGTGGAAACCCTTGCAAACATTTGAATAGACTTTGTTCAACTTATAATATGTTTAAGAATTTCACTAAGCTAGACAGATTTTGATTCCCTCTTGAACTTGAAGATTTACAGATCAGAAAGTGCAAGAGTAAGATTCATAGCAAGTAAGGCTTATGAAATTAGTACACTCTTAAAAGTTGTTGCTCTAGTGATGACTCTAGTAAACTGGCACGTTGACCGTTGTCCTTAAAGATCTATATATAGAAGACAATCACCAACGGTCGAATCTTCTAGATGGACACGTGGAAATCGCCCATTGGAAAGCCTCCATAGTACTAGAGTACAACAGTCTCTGTGCACAAGGATCGTGGTCGTACCAAACTGGTAGTGCGCAAGATATTCTTCTGAAACTGTCCTTTACTGATTAAGTAGTGGAGGAATATTCGCATGCATGGCATTCTTTCATTGGATGCAACTGGCTGTCGTACTGGACTGCGGGGATGAGTAGCATACAACTAGTTGATTGTGGGTAGACGGAAGATAACTTCAAGAAGCTGCTGAAGCGAGGCATTAGACGTGCTTCGTTAGACTGCCAAGTCTAAGGAAGATAGACGCCTACGTCTAATAGCAATATCCATTAGATCACCAAGTCTAATGGAGTTAGACTACACGTCTAACTACGTATTTGTTAGACTGTACATCTAAAACTACGTATCTGTTAGACTACACATCTAACTATGTATCTGTTAGACTACACGTCTAACTAGCAACACGTCTAATTAGCATGTTTCAAACTAAGTCTAACTTAGCATATTTGATGCACCTGCACAAAAACAAATAGACGGATTAGCTTCATTCTAAATCAAAGTTTTACTTAATGCATCATTAAAATAACATTAGTCAAAATAATTTGACCCAACAAAATCCATAGGTGGTGCTTCTTATTTTATAATCATCATAGACAATGCATCTAGAAAGGTTTGGGTCTATGATATAAAGTCTAAGGATGAGATTGCAGTAAGTTTTGAGGTTTTTCACAATATGGTTGAAAGAGAGATAGGAAAAAACTAATGAGGGTGCGGTTAGATAATGGAGAAGAGTACATAGTTTCATTTGATGATTATTGCAAAGAGTAGGGTATTCGACATGAATAGATTGTGCCCAAGACTCCACAACAAAATGGAGTGGCGGAGAGGTTGAACAGAACAATGTTAGAAAGGATGAGGAGTATGCTCTCTCATGCCATGTTGGCTAAGGATTTTTGGGCTGAAGCCATGAGAATTACAGTGTATGTGATCAACCGTTCTTCCTCCTAGCCATTGAATAATAAGTGTGCAGAATGCATCCGGTCAAGTAAAGATTTTAAATATGACTTTTTACTTGATTTTTGTTGCAGAGCTTTTGTGCATGTTCCAAAATAAGAGAGGTCTAAGCTATATGCAAAAACCAGGCAATGCATATTTTTGGGTTTTGATGATGAAAAGTGGGGATACATGTGTTATGACCCAGTTGACAAGAAGGTTTTGAGAAGCCGAGATATGATATTCCTTGAAGATCATACTATTGATAATTTTGAAGGTGGTGAAAAACATAAAGCATACATATGTGATCATTTTGTTTTGAGTTGTCTAATGATGTTGAGGAGACAAGACAACATGTAGCTTTAGACTCAAATAGTGATGATGTTGTTCCTCAAGGTGAAGCTGTAGGCCATGGAAATGATTCAAAAATTGTTCTTGGTGATAATATTGAGGCTGATTTTAAAGTTCAATAAGAAGATGGAAATCAACAGAATCAACAAACAGAGGTACTTAAGAGGTCTACTAAGGAGAAAAGATCAAGTTCTAAGTACCCTACTACAGAGTATGTCATTCTAACTAATTGTGGGAATCCTATATGCTATAAGGAGGCTCTTGAGGATGATCATAAGGAAGAATGGTTAGCTTCCATGGATAAACATATGAAGTCATTATTGAAAAATGACACAACTGAACTAGTTAAAAGACCAAACATAAAAGTATTAAAAAATAAATGGGTGTACAAGATCAAACAATAATGTGATGATAGCAAGCTAAGATACAAGGCTAGGATGGTTGTCAAAGGTTTTGTCTAGATGCATGGAATCGATTATGATGAGATTTTCTCACCGATAGTGAAGATGACTTCCATCCGGGTAGTGTTAGGTCTAACTGCTTGTATGGATCTTGAGGTTGAACAACATGATGTCAAGACTACATTTCTCCACGGTGATTTGGATGAAGATGTTTATATGGAGAAACCTGAAGGTTACAAAAGGATCTATCCGTGGAAGATTACGTGGCTATATTTGAAAATCTTATGATGTGGTGCGATGTTTTAGAACTGCAAGAACAAACTATTGCTCGTTTTCTTGGAAGGCTATAGTATGAAATTGTAAATGTGGTCCAATTGCAGTTGTATTTGACATATAATGATGTATGTCATTTGGCTCTCAGAGTTGAAAAACAACAAACAAAATCAAGTCATTTTGGTGGACATTTCTCATTGGGTAGTGGTGTCTATAACCGAGGAAGTGCTTATACTTCCAAGAATAGTCCAGCTGTAAAAGACGTAAAACAAAATCTTTTACAAGTAAGGATGGTGGTGCTAGTTTTGAAAAATTAAGTGCTCCGACTAATCAAAAAACTTGTTTCAAGTGGAAAGTGTTCGGACATTTTTCTTCCGATTGTCTAAATCGAAAAATTATTACTCTCGTTGAGGAAGATTATGAAGACGAGAATGAGGAGACAACACTCATTTACGATGAATGTAACGAGGAGGGAGATATCACTTATGAAGATTATGGGGAAGCCTTAGTAATACGGCGTCACCTCAACTCCACGTATGTTCCACATGATTCATGGCTTTATAATAATATTTTTCACACTAGATGCATGTCAAATGGCAAAGTGTGTGACGTCATTGTCGAAGCAGGAAGCTGTGAAAATGTTGTGGCTACAGCTATGGTGGAGAATCTACAATTAAAAAACAAAAGTATCCTCGACCTTACAAGTTATCATGGCTTCGGATAGGTAATGAAGTATAGGTAAATAATCGATGTCTCTTTCAATTTTTTTATGGAGATAAGTACAAAGATGAAATTTGGTGTGATGTTATCCCCATGGATGTTTGCCATTTTCTTCTTGGAAGACCTTGGCAATTTGATAAGAAAGCGCAACATGATGGATTAAAAAACACATATACTTTTGTCAAAGATGGCGATAAAATAATTTTGGGACCTTTAGGAATGAAGGACATTATTAAAGTTAGGATCGGGGACGCCCTTGGAGGACCGGGGTGTTCCGGTTCAGGAAGGGTATCCGCTTACACAACACAACACACTTTGGTGATAGACCGGTTAGAGACTATAACCGTTCTCAGCACTTCGCAAACTGTCACAGACTCTTGAACCGAGTTTAAGGGCGGAAATGTCTGTTTCAGTCTGAAGCAACGTATGCGACTTGGATGATGTTTATGAGGAGTCGGTTTTAGAAATATGAGTGGACCGGTTTTTGATTTAAGGAGTAAGATTGTTTTGGTTTGTGGTTAGGTTAAGTGAGTAAGCCGGAAATAAGAGAAATGACACGAGACAAGATTTTTTATGGATGCTCGGAGCAAATCCTCCTACGTCACCCCTTCTTCTCAGGTTATGAGAAGGATCTCCACTAACTTTCAAGATTACAACAATTACACTGTCGGTCGAGCCTTAACTCGCTACTCGCCGGTTACACCAACTCACTCTTGATGTAATACAATAACACAACACAAAAATAGCTTTTTGGTAAATGACACAACGGTTTTGGATCGCGCGTGGGATTTCTTTCTCTCTCTTAATGTTTTTCAGAGCCGTATTTAATGAGGTCGCTTCGTCTTCCTTTTATAGTTAAGATGATCCCAACGGTCACTTTCTTCTCTCACCGTGGGATTGCTCAGTTCAGAGTCACGCCGGTGTAGAGAGGTTGCTTGCACGTTTCACCTTCCTAACACTTGGCAAGCATGCAGATACTCCTCAGGTAAAGATGACGTAACCGGTTTGTAGATTCGAACACGTGTCAGGCATGCACCTTTCGGCTGTCTGAGTCGGATCAGCAAATCATCATTGTTTTTATCGCATGCTTCTGATCGGATCTTATCTTCTTTTATTTCTTCAAGACACGTCTATTTCGTCACACTACGTCATCTTTGTAACTTCTTAGTTTCCGGTTGACTCTGTCATATAATGATCCGGCTGGAGTGTAGCCTTTTCTTTGCTAGCCGGTCTGCTGAGAATTTTTTAGGCCGGTTCCTCTTGATCTTGACTTGATCATTTGGAACTGGATTACTTTGAGATATTATTCAGCCGGTTTATGAAGTTCCAGCCGGTTCATTCAATTCGATCTGTTCCTGCACATAGAAGTTGATAGTTTAGTTTTCTGGCCGGTTTCAAAATTAACTTACTTAATTTTTCTATCAATTTCTCCCTTTTTGATTATTTAGAATAAATATTCAAAAATTCTAATGTATGGACGGTTTCAAAATTAACTTACTTAATTTTTCTATCAATTTCTCCCTTTTTGATTATTTAGAATAAATATTCAAAACTCGTAATGTGTGGCCGGTTTGAAAATTAACTTACTTAATTTTTCTATCAATTTCTCCCTTTTTGATTATTTAGAATAAATATTCAAAACTCGTAATGTGTGGCCGGTTTGAAAATTGTGTTTAACAATTTCTCCTTATTTGATTTTTTTCTGGTTAAAATTTTTTTTCAAAATATGTTTTGATTTTTCAAAGGATATTGAGTAAAATAGTTACTTTAAATTTATGATAAAAATGACTGAGTTCTGAAGCAAAAACTAAACATAAGTAAATTGTTCATAAGAAGGAGATAAGGTAAGGATTGGATGATCCCCCCTTTTCGTTTTCTTTCTCCTTTCGCTTCCTTTCTTCCTCCTCTCTTGCCTTCCACTCCCTCTCTCTTCTTTCAACATCAATTTGCCATTCGGTAAATACACTTGATATATCGGGAGTTCGTTTGTTGAACCCGAAACCGCCGCTTACTGGTCTGGGTGGGTGGGATGATTGTGCAACGATCGGACCGGAGCTTGGAAATGTGGTTGGTGCTTCAACTGCTTTCTTCTTTCGCTGATTGAGTTGTGCAGCGTCTTCCTCCTCTTCTTCATCTAGAGGTTGTACATATGTCCGACCGATTGGAACTCTTCAAATCCGCTTCGTTATACCTGCTTCAATAGAGTCTGAACCGCCTTACGTTTGTTCTTGTTCCTCGTTTTCATTGAGTGAGAGCCTTGAACCGATGAGGATTCTGGTTGAGCGGTCTTTTCTACATCCCCGTATTGCTTAGCCAGCTCATGATCCTTGGCTTCAATTTCCTTTCTCAACCGTTCCCTTGCTCATCTTCATCTTGAAGTCTCCTTGCTATTTCGGCATCAGGACGAATCTGCTCTTGATTCTTATTAGCTTGTAATTTGGACAACTCCTCAATCTAAGCTGCCATATCCTGCATCATATCGAGCAAAGGAGCGGTTGCGGTTTGCACGGATTCGGCGATCATCGACTTGATCGATGTTTGAACGGTTTCAGCGATCATTGACTTGATCGATGTTTGAGCGGCTTCGGTCATCTCGGAGTGGATGGATGCCCGGACTGTTTCGGTCAAATGTGCTTCAACGGTTGCAATCTTCTCATCCGTAGCAATGTTGTACTTATGGAGACAGGAGATAATGGTGTCAGCAACCACTTCCTTCTTTTGCTCAAGTCCCGGAGCCTGATCAGTTTGTGGAGGGGCACTGCTCCGGTTTTCCGCTGTCTTAGATGACTCCCCGGTGTTAAAAATAGGTTTGCTCCGAAATTGATCGGCGTGTGTTAGAACAGTTTTGCACTCCTCTTTCCATTCTGCCTCTAGTTGGTCAACCTTTTGAGTGAGATCATTCTACACTTTCATAAACCGCTTAAGCATTCTTAATTCTATCGGAGTTAGTTTAATTTTTTCAGTCTTCTTCATGGCATCAGTTACTGCTTTCAGCTTTGCGTACTCTTCCATTACCATGGTTTTAGCGTATGCGGCTTGAATAACGTCGGTGCCGGTTACCTTGAGAGCATCTTCTTCTAGAGCTACAAGTTTCTCTCAATACTCATTTCCGCTGAAGTCCGGGATCATGTCTGATAATTTCGTTTCGCAGCGCAACCTGACCCATAGATGATAAGATGTGGCCAGGTATTCAGCTTCCCTGTTCATATCTTGAATGAGCTTTTGGAATATTTCCTCCTCTTCTTCTTCTGAGATAGGATCCTCGGCTTCCGGTATGATTTCAGTTTGTGGGACCGTTTGAGCTTCATTGTCTCCTTGCACCGGAGAGTCCTCATGCATGATTTCTTTTCCCTTGTTAACCTGAGATGAACCTTCAGGTATAATTGTTGAATCAGTTGGCCCGTCATGAGCCGATTGGAGCGTTGTTTCGGTTGGAACGGATTTGTTCCCAGCCGAGCCGGATGGATCTTTTTCTTCGATATTTTCCTCCTGAGCCGGAGGGATGATGTTCTCAGTGTTGGCCGTTTCTTCGACTGGATGAATTTCACTCTGATTGGGTTCCTCAACCCGATCAGTTGTCTTGAGAAGACTTGTCACGTCGTCTTCGGTTTCATTAACAATGTTTTGGACCACGTCCACTATGACCTCTGAGGTCCTTAAACCTACGTCGGCCATTATTTCATCCAGGTTTTTGTTTGGAGACTTGGAGTTTTCAGAATGAACACTAACCTCTTCTGCCTCCTCCGTTGTTGACTTAGTTTCTTGGTTCCCCGAGGGTTCGGTTTGCCTTGATGATGGAGAGGTGACTAGAATGGGATGAACTGTGTTGATGGGAGTGGGCTGAAAGATGTCTGCGGTTCTCTTTGGTGAATGATTCGAGGAGAGAGTTTCCTCGGAATCTGCCGGTTTGTTGGAGCTTTTCTTCGCGGACTTCTTCCTCCTTCCCTTGTTCTTCTGAGAAGCCTCGGCTTGGACTGCCTTCCCCTTAGGATCTTTTTGTTTCGAACTTTCACTAGCGTTGCAGACGAGCTAGTTCCTTTTGATGACTTTGTTCTGGAGGACTTCGGCCTAGCCGCTTTAGCAGTTTTCTTGCTCATCTGCTCAGAGTTAAGAATATTGGCGGATGGAAGTGGTTCACCTTCACCGAGTTCCACATTAAGGAACTTAAGAATCTTCACTATTTGAATTGCATAGGCCTGAACCCGACCATCCTTCTTTACCACCATCTCGCAAAACTATTCGAATAGAACGGTTCCCCAATCGATCTTGTCACTACGGACAATCGCCATCATCATCTTTAACTTCATCTTGGTCAGGTTATCGAAGTTGCCTCCTCTACCCTGAAGTGATCTTGAGATTATGTTAAGCAGCCATCTAAACTCCGGCTTGAGAGAGATTTGAAGATTTTTATAGAGAGAAAGCTTGTGCAAATAATGAACTGATTTGAACTTATAAAGGAGGCGGTTTTGAACGGTTAGAAGATGAACCGTCACTTGGTTATGATTTTGGGCGCCAAATTTCCCTCCAAAAGTTACTGCAGTAACTTTCGGCGGTAAATGTGGAGAATACTATGGGCGGTAATTTCTTGCACGGTAAAACCGTGGGCGGTAAATTTTTCGAACTTTTTCGAATTTGTTTGAAGTTTTGATTTACCGGAAATTTGTTAACCGGAAGCTTTGATTATCGTGGAGTCTTTTGTTTGTTCAGATTATAACCGGAAAGAAATATAATGTGAAGAACCGGAGACTTTAATGATGTGAACTTTTTATAGATGAATCCGAAACATAAGGAGATGAAGTGGTTTTCCGGTCTTACAACAAAATGACCAGAAAACCGGAAAATATAGATAATTTAAAATACATCGAGCCACTCCCCCTCGATCATTCTGTCAACCCAGTTGTCCATAGTTTTGTCGGGTGTCCATTCCTCAATCCTTGATATCCATCTGTCCAGCATGGATAAAGACTAAGTATTGGCCGGTCCGACGGGAATACCGGGTCCGAGGTTGCGACGATGCACCTCCAAGTATCGAGTGATCTGAGGAGCGAAACTGATCCTTCCCCTTGGAGCGGTGACGAGCTTCTTCAAGTTGTTGAAGAGGTAGATGGCCCAGTTGATAGACGATTTGCGTACGATGGATATCATGATGTCGAAAGCCTCCCGGTTATTGTTTTGGTTGGGCATTCGGCCCATGATAGACCGCTGAACCAAGTCATGAAAGACTTGGTATTGAGGAGCAAGTTTATCCTTCTCTTCATGGTCATCGACCGGATCGGTGGAGGAGGAGAAGATATAGCCGTAGTCTTCCTTAGCCGGAAAGAACGGCGTTGGGAAGTCCAAAAAACCTTCAGTTGGAAGGTTGAAGAAATGGGCAAAATGTTCTTCGGTAATCCGAAGAAATCTCCCGTTAATGATGGTCCTTATGCTACCATCTTCAAGTATGTGCCCATTGTTGAAGAATTCGAACACCTCCTCTTCAAGGATGGTGTCCGATCCTTCAAGGAAACCTTGAAGTCCTAATTCTACGATTGGTTGGAATATGGTTTCGTGAAACCGAACATTTCTCATTTCTAGACAGTTAACTATGATTGTGTTTTTTAGTTCGGCATTCATTTTGGAGGAGAGTGAGATTGAGAATCGAACAGAGTTCTTGAGCTTTCAAACTTAGAGAGAGAAGAGTATCGGAAGTGTGTTTTGATGGAGAAGGGTGAGGCCTCCTTTTTATAGCTTGGGTGGTTGGATGTATTAAATGAGGATATTTTGAAAAATCAGACCGTTTACGTCTGGTCATAAATGCCCTATCAGTTTTCAAAAATATAAAGGCATGTCTGATCTAATCGGATCAAGCATGCTTCTTGGAAAGAGAATATTTCATTTTTCAAGACTGATTTGATTTGGTTTGATACAGCGCATTTAATGTTGGTTATTTTCTTTAGGATTGCTTTGATTTTGATCGAAAAGGAGGGAAGAGGTTTTTCATTAAGAA
This sequence comes from Impatiens glandulifera, assembly GCF_907164915.1. NCBI lineage: Eukaryota > Viridiplantae > Streptophyta > Magnoliopsida > Ericales > Balsaminaceae > Impatiens > Impatiens glandulifera. The sequence continues at coordinate 28,618,098 of NC_061866.1, forward strand.
GAGTACCAGACCGGTAGTACAACAAAATTACCGGTTTGGGAAATGAGAAAAGAAATTAAGAAGGTTAAACATTTGATGAACCGGCAGCTTAATTCCTCTTGGCTTTAGCTTCTTCCCACCGGTCGATCAGTTCCTGGATTCTCTCCTTCGTGAGCACGTGCTTCGGATGAAGAGTGACAAAGGGTCCGGAGTGAATATCCAGACTGGCACAGAATCAACTTAGCTAAGGAGCATAACCGGTTTTGTTTGAGAGAATCATCTTCTTCAGGTTGCTGAAGATGATCCAAGACCAGTTTACCGGTGTCCCAACCGTAACAGCAATCATCATCTCGAAGAGCCTTTGGGTGTAATAGTAGATCTTCTCTCTGCCCAGAACTGACTTTCCCAGAATCTCACATAGAAGCTGGTACTTGTGAGAGAGTTGGCTTTTAGCACCCCAGGGTCTAACCAGGATGTCAGAGTTGGAAAACCGATGACACATTTCCTCAATGGTCACCGGAGAGTATGTAAGGTCGGTTACCCCTTTAGTGGGTAAACCGCAGTATTCAGCGAAATCTGTCTCGCTGAATAGAAAGGACTGACCATAAACTCGTGCAACAATTATGTCTCGATGCACCTCTTTTGCAGTTTGGAAGAATTCATCGACTACTAGGTAGTCAAGAATGAATCTGTTTTCCAGAAATCCTCTTAGCCCGCTTCTTTCAACCGTTAAGAACATTTCTTTGACTTCATGGTCTTCGTATTGATAAATGGAGTTGAAGTCAGCTAAGAGAATTTTCTTTGCAAGTGGGTCTGAGTTCATGATCTTGAGATATTTTTTAGCTCAAGAGAGTTTTTGTGAATAGTGAATGTGATTTGTGATGATTAGAGGTTTGTTTATATAGCGAGGGGTTCGTCTAGATCAATAGGTTAAGCATGCTTAGTGATGTCATCAATTATTTAATAGGCTTTAACTTGTTGAAGTGTATAATGTTTATTTCCAATGCAAAATTAATTATTACTAGGATATTCAAGATGACAAAAATCTATTGACAAGATGTTGGTCTCCCTCTCTTGATGATGGACACATGTCGTCATCTCGATTGAGGTAAACTATTTTATTAATTACAAGCTTCATTTCTCAAGGTATGCAAGAAAACATGGTTAATTATCCCAAGTTAACCGAAAAAGTTCAATCCATCTAAACTAGAGTATATTTGTACTAATCGGTTTTCCATGACCGGTTTTAATTGGATATTTTATTCCGATGTGAAGAAATGTTTGAATCGTATCAACATTTATTCAGCTTTGGATTAAGTATATCCACTTCTACCAGGTCATTTCAACCGCCTAGTAAACATACATGTGGTTTGACATCATGAAGTAATCAGGAATAACCGGAGACTTCCTCCCAGTTAGCATTCTTGAATTTTTAATGGCCTATTTGAATATGGTTTGAGAAGCGAGAGCTTCTCCCTGAACATATATCCCGGTTTTTCATAATTATGTGTGTAAGCAGTATGCATGTATGATCATGGTATAAGTTGCTTAACATCAGTAATTCCTAGAATGTTTCTGAAATGAGAGAACTTAGCTTCCTGTAGCGGTTTGGTGAAGATGTCTGCTACTTTTTGCTCAGTTGAGACATATTCCAGCCGGATGTGTTTCTCCTGAACATGCTCCCGGATGAAATGGTGTCTTATATCAATGTGCTTCGTTCTTGAGTGCGGCACCGGATTGTACATGATCGCTATCACGCTGGTGTTGTCACAAAATATTGGTGATTCTTCAGCTTTTACACCAAAGTCCCTTAGTTGCTGTTGGATACAGAGGAGTTGTGCACAGCAGCTTCCGGCTGCTATATACTCTACCTCTGCGGTTGACGTTGCAACTTAGGTATGTTTCTTGCTGCTCCGTGTAACGAGCCGGTCACCCAGGAATTGGCAAGTTCCACTTGTACTCTTTCTATCGATTTTGCATCCTGCGTAATCCGCGTCTGAGTAGTTTATGAGATTGAAACTTGAGTCTTTTGGATACCAAAGTCCCACGTCTTGAGTTCCCTTCAGATATTTCAATATTCTTTTAGCCGCAGTGTAATGTGATTGCTTTGGATTGGCTTGGAATCTCCCGCATACTCCAACCGCAAACAGGATATTCCGGTCGGCTGGCTGTTAAGTAGAGTAGGAATCCAATCATTCCCCGATATGATGTGATGTCAATGACTTGACCATCCTCATCTTTGTCTAACTTTACGGAAGGACTCATTGGTGTAGCCGCCTCGGCGCATGTATCCATTCCAAATTTTTTCAATAGTTCGGCTGTGTACTTTGGTTGGCTTATGAACGTTCCGGCTTCAATCTGCTTAACCTGAAGTACTAAGAAAAACTCAGTTCTCCCATCATACTCATTTGAAATTTGTCAATCATCATTTTTGAGAATTTATCACATAGTTTTGGATCGGTTGATCAACATATATTTGAATAAGTAATATGTGTTCCTTTTTCTCAAATTTGAAAAGTGTTTTATCGACTGAGCCTATTGTAAACTTGTGATCAAATAAGAATTGTGTTAACGTATCGTACTAGGCTCTTGGAGCCTGTTTCAAGCCGTAAAGGGCCTTGTTCAGCCGGTAAACATGATTTTCGTGTTCTGGATTTTTGAAACCTAGAGGTTGATTAACATACACCTCTTCATTTACCTTAACGTTTAGAAAAGCGCTTTTAACATCCATTTGAAAGAATTTGAAATTTTTGAAAGCTGCATATGCTAAAAATATTCTAATGGCCTCAAATCTAGCTACAGGGGCAAATGATTCTTCAAAATCAACGCCTTCTTCCTGTTTGTAGCCTTGAACCACAAACTAGGCTTTGTTCCTCGTAACTAAACCGTCTTCATTGGTTTATTTCTGAATACCCATCGTGTTCCTATAACCAGATTATTTTTCGGTCTAGGAACTAGGTACCAGACTTTATTTCTCTCAAACACGTTGAATTCCTCTTGCATTGCTAGAATCTAGTCGGGATCTGATAGTGCTTCATCCGCCTTTTTCGGCTCAATTTATGATATGAAAGCGGACTTTTCATAGTGTTCCAAATTTTGTTGCCTAGTTCGGACGGGTGAGAATATGTTACCTATTACTAGTTCAAGAGGATGATTTTTGTTCCTTTTGAGGTTTACCCGAGACGTGTCTACCAAGCTTTCGGTTGGCTGATCAAGATTAGACTGATCGGTAGGCTGAACAGAGTCAGACCGACCGATTTCTTCAGTCGAAACTGAAGAGTCAACTTTCTGCGGTAAAGCAGCTTGAGCAGGCTGAGGTTCAGCATCAACCGCTTGGTCATTGACAAATCGTCTAAAAACCGGAACCTCATCTTCATCATCAGAATAGATATTGAAATTTTCCATTATGTTGTGAAGGTAGAAGGGTAGAGCAGTGTTTCGTTCAACCGATTCATCAAAAATAACGTGGGATGTTTCTTCAACTGTTAAAGTCCTAGTGTTATATATCATATAAGCTTTACTTACAGCTGAATATCCCAACATTATTCCCTCATCGGATTTAGCATCAAAAGCGGTGAAATAATTTTTGTCGTTGTTGTGAACAAAACATTTACTGCCAAAAATTCGAAAGTACCGTATGTTTGGAATTCGATCATAGTATATTTCAAAAGGAGTTTTGGAAAAACGTTTAGTTACTAAAGATCGGTTTTGAGTGTAACATGCAGTATTAATAGCCTCAGCCCAAAACTTTTGGGCAATTCCCGAATCGGCTATCATTGACCTTGCGGCTTCCTTGAGAGTTCGGTTTCTTCTCTCAGCCAGGCCGTTTTGTTGAGGAGTTCTGGCACTAGACAACTCGTGTCTAATACCGGAGTCATCAAGAAAAGTAGTTAATCTGCTATTTGTAAACTCAGTTCCTCTATCACTTCTAATTTTGTTTACCCGAATAGATTTTTCATTTTGTATTCTCAAAATCAGTTTGATTAGGTTTGGAGTAGCTTGATTTTTAGAGACTAGAAATGTTACCCAAGTAAATTTAGAATAGTCATCAATAACTACCATAGTATAATTCATGCCTCCTAGGCTGGTTACTATAACCGGACCAAACAGATCCATATGCAAGAGTTGTAAACACCGTTCAGATTGATAATTTCCTTTACTTTTGAAAGATGACTTTATTTGTTTACCCATTTGACATGCAGCACATACTTTATCTTTTGAGAATTTAACATTTGGAAAACCGTGAACTAATTCCTTAGAGCATATAAAGTTAATTGTTTTGAAATTCAAATGGTTTAGTCGCTTATGCTAGAGCCAGTTTGGATCATTTCCAGCTATCGTACATACAGGGTTTTCAAAACCAGTTTTCCAATCAACTTTGTAAATATTTCTCATTCGGTTACTGGTTAAAAGAATGTCATTTTGATGATTCTTAACTAAACATGCATTCTTATGAAATTTGACTTATACTTAATAGGTTAAAATGCAAGTGTTCTACCAGTGATACATTATTTATGGACAGGTTATCATGGACAATCTTACTATTGCCCACGGTTTTACCTTTCGAGTTGTCACCGAATGTTATGACTGCTTCGGCTTCATAATTGATGTCGGTTAGTAGTTCATCGTTGCCGGTCATGTGTCTTGAGCATCCGCTGTCCAGATACCATTCCGAGTTCTTTAGCCGGTTGCTTCTCTTAACCTGTAAAAGAAAATTATTTACACCTTTTTGGTACCCACATTCAGTTGGGTCCATGGTTGATTAATCCCTTTGGGATCCAGACTTGAATGAGTCAGATCACCTTCCCGGTATTTGTTCTTATAGTGTTCGGCTTAACTTCTTGATCCTTTCTCAAGAGTGTCTTATGTCGCGGTGATGAATGTCTTTGAGACCGAGATTTACTTGTTTTATTTTGTTTATTTTCTTTCCGGTTGGCTTTCCTTCTCTCAGGATGAAGCCAGTTTTCTGATTCAGTCGGACTCAGATATTTAAGTTCTTTTTCCGGTTTTGGATCACGTGTTTCTTCATTTTCGGTTGATGAACTCTTGACAAATCTTATGAATGGAAGATTGTCTTTTGTGAGTTTCATCCCGTTAGGTTGATTTGATTCGTTTGATTTGTTCAGTTCATAACCAATATTAAATCTACACTTAGGGTGTCTTTTATAATTACACATCTATTTTACGGCTTGACGAGATCTTTCCCACGCAGCCGTAACATACAGTGCTCGTTCATCGATTTCAGTTACCGGTTGAGCTGTCTCCTCATTTTCTAAGGATAGTTCAGCTGGTTAATACATTGTGGTTTCGCATGACTTATTAGCGATACTACTTGACTCTACGGTTTTAGGTTCTACTAGAGTCGGTATGTATGCAGATATGTTTCTGAACTCAGCGACCATTTAGATGGTGGCTGGTTCTTCTTCATGAATCTCCCAAATTTCTGAGCTAGCATCGCCATCACATCTTCACTGATTTGATCAGCGTTCTTGACTGGAGCCGGAACGGTTGATACTTGGACCGCCGGTTCCACCGATGTAACCAAAGCTCTGGTTGCGGTTGACGTGGATGCTTCATCTTCGATCCGAGACTTAATCTCGAACTCGTAAGCTTTTAGATCCTCAAACACGTCATGCAACTTCATCTGCCCGAGGTTGCTTAATTCCCTCATCACCATGGTTTTGATATCCCATGTGCTCGGCAGTGATCTTAAGGCTTTAATGATTACTTCTCAGTTGTCGTATTTCTTTCCAAGTGTTTGAAGCTCGTTGACCACACTGGTGAACCGGTTGTTAAATTCCTTCATATTTTCCCCCGGTTTCATCCTGATGTTCTCATATTTTGTGTAGCCACCAAAATTTTGTTCTCCTTTGTTCTTTTGTTTCCTTCATGAATCTGAATGTTCGTCTCCCAGGCTTCCTTTGCATTATCACATGTTGATATTTTGTTCAAAGTATTATCGTCTATAGCCTTATAGATGTGCCTCATGCAATGGTTGTCCAGGTTACTCCGTCTTCGATCTTCATTTGTCCATTCATCTAACTCCTTTTTTATTTTGATTGGCCCTTCTTTCAGAACTCGGCTCATCTCATCATCTAGCGTGATCAGATGTAGATACATTTGTTTCTTCCAACTACTAAACGCTTCACTGTTTAGCATTGGTGGCTTGTCGCTGTGGGTCATGCTTCCCATCTTTTTCGGTTGCTTGAGTGCTAAGAACCTTGCTCTGATACCACTTGTTAGGATCGGGGACGCCCTTGGAGGACCTGGGTATTCCGGTTCAGGAAGGGTATTCACTTACACAACACAACACACTTTGGTGATAGTCTGGTTAGAGATTATAACCGTTCTCAGCACTTCGCAAACTGTCACAGACTCTTGAACCGGGTTCAAGGGCGGAAATGTCTGTTTCAGTCTGAAGCAATGTATGCGACTTTGATGATGTTTATGAGGAGTCGGTTTTAGAAATATGAGTGGACCGGTTTTTGATTTAAGGAGTAAGATTGTTTTGGTTTGTGGTTAGGTTAAGTGAGTAAGCTGGAAATAAGAGAAATGACACGAGACAAGATTTTTTATGGATGTTCGGAGCAAATCCTCCTACGTCACCCCTTCTTCTCAGGTTATGAGAAGGATCTCCACTAACTTTCAAGATTACAACAATTACACTGCCGGTCGAGTCTTAACTCGCTACTCGTCGGTTACACCAACTCACTCTTGATGTAATACAATAACACAACACAAAAATAGCTTTCGGTAAATGACACAACAGTTTTGGATCGCGCGTGGGATTTCTTTCTCTCTCTTAATGTTTTTTCAGAGCCGTATTTAACGAGGTTGCTTCGTCTTCCTTTTATAGTGAAGATGATCCCAACGGTCACTTTCTTCTCTCACCGTGGGATTGGTCAGTTCAGAGTCACGCCGGTGCAGAGAGGTTGCTTGCACGTTTCACCTTCCTAACACTTGGCAAGCATGCAGATACTCCTCAGGTAAAGATGACATAACCGGTTTGCAGATTCGAACACGTGTCAGGCATGCACCTTCCAGCTGTCTAAGTCGGATCAGCAAATCATCATTGTTTTTATCGCATGCTTCTGATCAGATCTTATCTTCTTTTATTTCTTCAAGACACGTCTATTTCGTCACACTACGTCATCTTTGTAACTTCTTAGTTTTCGGTTGACTCTGTCATATAATGATCCGGCTGGAGTGTAGCCTTTTCTTTGCTAGCCGGTCTGCTGAGAATTTTTTAGGCCGGTTCCTCTTGATCTTGACTTCATCATTTGGAACTAGATTACTTTGAGATATTCTTCAGTCGGTTTATGAAGTTCCAGTCGGTTCATTCAATTCGATCTGTTCCTACACATAGAAGTTGATAGTTTAGTTTTCTGGCCGGTTTCAAAATTAACTTACTTAATTTTTCTATCAATTTCTCCCTTTTTGATTATTTAGAATAAATATTCAAAAATTGTAATGTATGACCGGTTTCAAAATTAACTTACTTAATTTTTCTATCATTAAACCATCAAAGGAAGAAATAAATAATTTGCTCGCCAAATCACTATTTGAGGATGTAATGAACGAATATTTAGAGGCATTTGCATTGGTGGTTTTAGAAGAAAACAAGAAAGATAATATCATTCCGCTACAAGTGCAGACTCTTTTACAAGAACTTGTTGATGTCGTAACTAAAGAGATTTCTAAGGGCCTTCCTCCCATGCGAAACATTCAATATTGTGTTGATCTAATTCCTGGTGCGTCGATCCCAAATAAAGCTTCTTATAGAAGGAATCCTAAAGAATATGAAGAATTACAGCGAAAAGTTGAAAACTTGATGGAAAAAGATCTTATACAAAAAAGTAAGAGTCCTTGTGTCGTGTCAGCACTTCTTGTGCCAAAAAAAGATGGCTTGTGGTGTATGTGTGTTGATAGTAGGTGAATAAAATCACGAAAAAATATCTCTTTGCTATTCCTCGCATCGAATATATCTTTGAGCATCTTCATGGATTCAAAATTAGTTCTAAGATTGATTTAAGGAGTGAATATCATCAAATTCGAATGCGGGCGGGAGATGAGTGGAAAATCGCTTTTAATACAAGAGATGGTCTTTACAAGTGGCTATTTATGTCATTTATTAGGAATAAAGTGCGTCATTCATCAACTTTGTGGGGTGTTCTTTATTTTAAAGAGATTGTGAAGCTTCATGGCATTCCAAAGACCATAACCTCTAATCGAGATTCGAAATTTATGAGTAATTTTTTAACGAACGCTTTGGAAGAAACTTGAAACTAAACTTCAATTTTGTTCTTCTTACCATATACAAAATGATGGAATGATAGAGGTTATGAATTAGAGCTTGGGAGACCTTTTGAGAAGTTTCATTGAAAAGAATCATTGTCAATGGGATGAGTTATTGGCTCAAGTAGAGTTTGCTTACAATCGATCATCCAGTCAAACTACTGAGTCGAGTCCGTTCAAGGTTGTTTATGGTAAGGATCCCATCACTCCCATAGATACAGCTCCAATACCTATTACTCATCATATAAGCAAGGATGGAGAAGATTGTGCTAAGATTATTAAGCAATTTCATGAGAAGTTTTGTCAAAAAATTATCAAGCACAATGAGAAATATCAAAGAGTGGTGAACAAGCATAGAACAATGAAGGAGACTTAGTCTGGATTCACTTAAGAAATGAGCATTTTCCTCAAGGTTGACATGGAAAATTACAGCCTAGAGTTGATGGTCCTTTTCGAATTTTGAAGAAGATTGGTGATAATGTTTACAAGGTGGAGTTACCAGGAAACTATGATGTCTTAACCACGTTCAATATTTCTTATCGTTCATCATACATTGATGACAAACAGGTTCTAGATTCGATATCGAATCTTCTCCAACCGGGGGAGAATGATGCTGGAATTGGGAAACCCTAAAAATCAAAGAGATAGAATCAAATTAATGAAGTGTGGTTGAATTAAAATAGTCATTTCATGGAGATTAATCGTCATAGTATTTAATTATTTAGTATTAATGTTTATTTACTTCGTTTTGGGAGAGTTGATCTCACTTCCTAGTATTAAAGTTATTTATTTCTTTTTGAGGAGTTGTTCCAACTTACTAGTCTAGCCTATTTATAGGTCTTTTGTAATCTTGAAAGACACCTCATTCATTAATAATTACCTTGAGCTCTTAAGCTTGTTTAGAAGTGTTATCTTCTTTTTATCTTGCTCTAAAGTCTTTTGGTGGATTCCTAGAGTGATGGTTGTTGAGTGACTTCTTGTGTTACTTCATATTTATCTAATTTCTCGGTGTCATTATTTTTATTTATTTATTAAAAAATTAATGTAGGAATAGATAGTGAGACATGATATAACTCTTGGGAGGTTTGTGTGTAACTTGGTTTTATGTATTATCTGATATTCAATAATTAATGGTTTAGGTTAATGATGTCATCATCTCCCGTCTTAAATTATAGAATGGAATTGTATTGAATGTTATTTTAGAGTTACATAGGTTATATGTAGTATATTGACATTACAATATAATGATATTATTAAAATTTATAATATTTTGATAATATATTACATATATTATTAGATAGGTTAGGTATAGTATATACAACATTACTTTATATATAAAAAGAAAATAATAAAATATAATAATGATATTATCTCAATTTATAATATTATGATAATATCTTACACATATATTATTATATACTAGTATAATTTCGGTACATTTCCACAATTAAAGTACAAAATGCCATATTTATCATTCGTCTCATTCATCCAAAAATATCTTCCGTATCGACCACCTTTTACCATCTCACTTACTTTGAGTAATCAACATATACATTGTTATCTGCAACTGAACTATATATATCATATTATAGACCTTCTTATTTTGGTAATCCGACAAATCCTTTACTCCCCAATCGAACTATTATTTTGAGCATTTTTCAATATAACCAAGTTTTTATTCCCTAACATATTCCAAATGTACTATCATTTCGAACATTTACACCACAACAATCTCATATCATTACAAACTTTTCTTCTTACCATCATCACATCAACCAACCAATATATCCCTTAATTCTCCAACCATCTTATCATATTATAGACCATTATTTTGAGAATTTTGCACACAACCATATTATAGATTTTCTCACTTCGGTCAACTAAAATATCATTTGTTCCCCCAATTAATTTATCATTTTGAGCATTATGTACTCTTTTATATAAAATTTTAAAGTAATTTAAAGTTTGCATCTAACGAGATTATAACTTTTGCTCTTTATTATTGTTAGAAACACTTAACTAGTTAATTTTTAAATGGGTTGTTATATATATATATATATATTTAATATATAATTATATATATAGATATAAAATAATTAATAAAAATAATTATTTATCTGTATATATAATTATTTATTAAAATAGAATATAATGTAAAATAAAAATAAAAATATTAGGTGGCGACTCTAAGAGAGCCAATTTATGTCTACTTCACTTCTAAAATGACAATCTTGGAGACGAGCTCAATCCGAGTTTGTCTCTCAACTCAGTTGATTTTATTAAACATTCTTAGAAATTAACCCATATACTAGCTTACCATTTAATTCATCATCCTCCCCGAGATTCAAGAAGAATGTAATTTATGGGGGGAAATGCGATTCGAGTCTATTTTTCAGCATATCGAAGTTGTGAGTGGTCCTTTTTATAGAAGTACTAAAGGTAATAAATGTTTTTGATGAATTCAACATTGAGTATCGTAAGTCGTCACCATAAAGACCAAAAACCATTAGGACAGTTGAAATCATGGATAAAAATGTCATTAAGATCATAAAAAATGATCTAGATATACAAGGATTGACACATCAAGCTATCTTAATGCTTGTGGGGTTATCGAACAACTACCCAACTTTTTGGACGAAATTCCTTTATTATTGTTCTATGATATAGACGTCATGTAGTCTATCGAGATCGAATTACCCACTCTAAGTGTACTTCTCGAAAGATAAGTCAAGGAGGAAGATGAGATCAAGTCTTGAAATGGCCATTTGAATTTGTTGAAAGATATGTGATTGAATTTTTTGTGTCATACTCAAGTGTACCTATATGGTATGGCACCAGCTTTCAACAAAAAAAAATTAATCCTCGCAATCTCTAAGAAGGAGATATAATATTAAAAGAGAGTAGGTAGTTGATGGATCTAAGAGGCAAGTTGAAGCCTCAATCATAATGACCCTTTATTATTGAGATAATCCTCTCTTGAGAAACAACTAAGTTCAATATACTCAACAAAAATGAACTTCTCGGCCCATACAAATGGGAATGACCCTTTGTTATTGAGATAATATGTGAATTATAAGTCCTTCTTACCTACTTTATTTTTCCAAATTCTAAGTAAATTCTAGAAAGCGTATGAAAAGGGTGTTTAGAAATAAAACTAAGCTTCATATAGGAGTGTGTTCTTGAAAATACATATACTTCCAATAAAATCACTTAAACTTTCCCATTTGTAGGTATTGGGAATCATCATATGAGGACTCCCTTAAGTGTTGGATCAAGCTACTTTTACAACTATATTTATGTTATGAATAGAGTTAAATGAAAACTTATTTTGCATGTTTAGGTTAATCACATATTTTTTGTGCAAATAAAATCTACAAGGATGAACAAGTAATACCTAAAGACGATTCCCTAGATTATGGTGAGAATTTTGCTAAAATGCTAAGATTTAATTAGTTGTTTCTTTCTTTCTTTTAATCTGAATATTCTTAGCCATCATTTCGATGTGCATGACACCTGAACTGACATGAGCTTTAGAGTAACAATTTTTATTAATTAAAATATTTGATTTGGCTTTTTTGAGCAGTCTCAATAGTAGAACATTTCAGTTCAACTAAACCTTCATTTGATCAGTTAAAGGATGGTAAGTTCAAGTAAAACTGTTTATTCTGTTTAGATAAACTCATGACAAGAGTTGTCATGACTTTTACTTGGATTTATTTTGTTGGAATGTTTCACCCGATTCTTGTGATATTCCCATTAATTGTGGATTAATGAAAAATATCTTTGTCTATTGAAATTAAAAAAAAATATACATGAGGAGTACTCTCTACATCATGTTGTTGGTTAACTTCCAAAAATGATGCTTGTCTTTGTAAATCTATTTGTCACAAATGACTTCATTTGGGTGGTTTATCAACGAGATGCCATTTTGATTCTTCATGATCACATTCGTCATCCATTGTTTTTCTCCATGATGCTTCTTTGATTGCTTAGAAAATGTTTTCGGGCTCAATTGAGCAATAGTTTCATGTAGAATATATATTGTGTATTGATTTGTACCTCTTTGGAGTTGAACTCGGGGAAGAAGTCGAATTACTTGAGTTACAAATTTCTTCATTGAGTTGATCTAAGCTTGGATCTGGTGTACATGGCACTGATGAAATATGATCATCATTTTTTATGCTGATTAAAATTTTATTTTTCTCAACTTCGTTTTCTTCCCAATTTAATGAAGAATTTTTATTAACTTGAACATCTCAGTTGATACTAACTTGACCTTCTTTTAGATTTGCATAATTGATGTTGAAGGAAAAGCTTCAATTGACCATTTTGATCTTGATGAACACCTTTGACTTATCTTGTCTATCAAAGATAAAACACTCATTGTTATCGAAGTGGAGCTTATACCCATTTTCCACTAATTGTCCTAGGCTGAGTAAATTTTGGCTCAAGCTCGGCACACATAGTACATTGTTAATATAACTCGGTCCTTCATTTGTCTTGATGGAGATTCGTCCAAGCCCTTTTGACTTTGTTTTCTCTCCATTTCAGAAATGAATAGGGGCATTGATGCTTTTGTCGAGCTTGGAGAAGATTTCTGAGGTCGGTATCATGTGGTGCTGCAACCGTTTTCTAGTAAACATTTTCCTTTTTTTGTCACTTGTTATGTGACACACATAGACTGTTTCCTGTGTCTCCGAGGCTATTTGATTTGCCTCAGCCTAACTTGCTTGATGAATATTTCCACTTCGACAATCTTTGGTGAGGTGATCAAATCGATGACATTTGTTACATCTAGATTGACCTTTGTACTAAATCGATGACAATTATTGCAATTTAATGTGTTGTATTCTCATTTTCCTTTTGAGCTACGTCCATCTGGTCCTCTAGAGTATCTCCCACCTTTTGACTAGTTTGAACTCGAGTTATCTTTTCGATCGTTGTTGCTAGTATTGAGTTTTGACTGACTGAAATGCACTTGCTATTGGCTTTTCGGAGTGCGTAGACAATCATTGCCTAATGATTTTAAAGACGACATCACTTCTTAGACTATGAGTGTTGACAAATCATTTGTTTCTTCAATGACGGCTACGATGTGACCGTATTTCTCAAAAAGGCATATAAGAATATTTCGCACCATTTTCTAGTCTATGACATCTTCACCATGAGATTTTATCTAGTTGACCAAATCAAAGATTTTGGTCGAGAACTCCATCAGGGTCTTTGTCTCCTTCATTTTAGTATTTTCAAATTCCTTGTGTAGTGATTTGAACTTAATTGTTCTAATTTTCACATCTCCTTGGAATTCACTCTATAAGATCTCCGATGCCTCTTTGGTTGTATTGGCACACATGAATCTGGGAAAGATTGTTTTAGTGACTATTCTTTGGAGGATTGAAAGATCGTTTACGTCGGCTTGTCGAGACTGTTTTAGCTCCTTCAGGTCGGCTTTATTGAGGTCATTTTCTTCCTCTAGCTCATTCACTCCATTCTCCACAATCTTCCAATGGTTAAGAGATCAAAAGATGGTCTTCATCTTTGCGTACCATAAATCATAGTCTTGTCTATTAAACTCTGGAATGAGATGGTTAATATTTGTTGATGCCATGAATTTGGATAGATTGGTAGAAGATTTTGGTGGATTGAAAGAAATTTAGAGAATTAGATAGAACCTGGAGGATCTAATAACAAATGTTAGAATATTTTAAAGAGAGATTTGACAGTGAATAATATTTTATTATTGTTTTGATATATATAAATTGACTTGAATCACAAAGCCTTAGTATATAGGTAAGAAAATAACTAAAAACATTTTAGTAATCAATATGAGGATTCTAACGTTTCACTCATAATCATAATTGATTTAAAATAAAAGATAAGATAATAATAAAATTATTTGTTGAGATTTTTTAATAATATTTAATCAATATAATGGAAGTTATACCACATTAATTTAAATAGATTTATTTTGTATATTATTCTAGATATAATTGGTATTGTCAACCATGATAGGAATACCATTATGAGAAAAATTAGACAATTAGTTTAGAAATTTCAAACGACCCTTGATGAGAATTATGTGATATCAACATGGAATTCTAACCATTCATTACACCTGATGCACTTATCATGAAGGTTGAAGGTAGAAATGTTAGTGCCCACTGCCCATAATGTAAGTGATAGTTATTCATTTGTAAGCGATTGATCACATCTTTGCATTAGTTGAAAAACAATTATAAAAACATTTTTATTTTGTTATCTACATTCATTTTTAAACTTTATTTGTCTAAATTGACTCGTGATTTCCTTGCAACAATTTTCGTAAATAAATATTTGACTCGTGATTTCCTATATTAATATTAATCTGAATGCTTATAATATTTGACGTTTTTAATGAAATCACAAAGATATTTTTTGTTCAATTAAAGATTTCCAAGACTTTTGATTTAGTGCTCCCTATTCTCACAGATCATGGCAAGGTAACTCCTAGATGTCTAATGGCTTCGTTTTTTTGGTTTAGGTTATACATTTAGTTCTGCATCAAAATCTCACGTAATAAGACTACTATAGTTTCTATACTCCTAAGAACTTAAAAACAGAAAATATTCATATATCCCTTGCCTATATATTAACAAACCTTGCCTACACATATATTACCAGATATTATTTGTGAACCTATATGTTATCACATTAATTTGATTATCTTGATTATGATTCATGATTTGGAAAAACCTATATGTGTTATTGTAGTGATTTGAATAGAGGAATTTTTATATATTTTTGGAGATAATAAATTATTACAAGGAGAATGGAATTTATACGAATAACTAGAAGAAAACTAAATAAATGAAATTACAAATTTCTAGATAAACATAAATAACCTTTTTGTTGAGATATAAACAACCCCCAACTACTTGGGGTAAATGCTTATGGAAATGATAAAGTATGCGATGAAAAAAAGTCTAGTTTATACTTTTACATCCCCAAGTAGGTAATCACTCAAATACACTTAATTGGCAATATTTTCACAATTATGTTTGTTAATTACAATGATCTAAAATTGACTTTTATACTAAAAAAATAAATAATTACACCTAGAAAATTATTAGAACACCATCCAAAAACTAGTTTCATCTTTAACTTCAATTATTTTCTAATGAAATTGTGATCATGAGATCATGTCAACACATTAGTTTCTTAATAGGCTCATATTATGCATGTTATTTATGGGATAATCTTTTAGGTAAAAAACCTTTGGACAAACATTGATACCCACAATATTGTATTTGTTCAATTATTATTGTTTAATTGAATTGAGGTATATTTCTATTCCAAATACTATTTATCTAGCATACACATATAATTATATAAGCATTAAAGTGGAATAAGGCGGTCTAGTATCATTTGCATATATTACAATGATCTTTTCGGCATGTCGAGGTTCGTTGACATATGATGGGTACATATTTCTATTTTTAGTTGTTATTTGCTTCTTCGTTATGTTTTTTGAATGCCAGAAATTAACTTAGCAAATATGAATTGACAAGGCTTGTGTCAATAATGGATATTTTAATAATGGGTTGGTTTGCGTATGGGGCTAGTATAGAGTTTCAATGAATTTTTTGGTCCTCTAATCTCCATCCTACTTATATATGTTAATGTATTTGTTTAATTTTTGTTTATCATGACTATTGTAGGTATACATACCATTTTCATTTCACAATAAGTTAATAAAAAACTGTCTAACTTCGTTTGTCCTGAAAAATGTAAGTTCATTTTTATTTTGTGTGATGTGAATATATTTTTGCGACAAAGTAGTCAATTATACAATTATTATGAGGTGAACTTTGAATTGGATGTTAAGAACACATGTGTGATGGCAGTGGTTAAAGTTGAAGTAACTAATAATGTTGAAATTAAATGGTTGAATTTGAAAATGTTGTGAAATGAGAAATCAACCAATTATTGCCTACTCATTTAAAATGAAATAATAATTCATGTCAAATCTGATAATTAAACAAAAGGAGTCTATGAAGTGGGTCTTATGGTTCTAAGGTGGACCATAGAAATGGAGGACATGGGAATCCAAGGCCACTATGTTTGGTTGGGTTTGTGGACAGAAACTACGCAAGAATTGT
The DNA here is from genome assembly GCF_907164915.1 of Impatiens glandulifera. Classification (NCBI taxonomy): domain Eukaryota; kingdom Viridiplantae; phylum Streptophyta; class Magnoliopsida; order Ericales; family Balsaminaceae; genus Impatiens; species Impatiens glandulifera. The sequence goes on from NC_061866.1 coordinate 28,634,510, forward strand.
TGAGTATTAGAGGAGATTTTCATTATGTGTTTATGCTTAATTAAATCACAACAAGATGAAAATTCAATTTAGAAATTATTGAAACTCTTACCATATCAATGGTTTAATATATTTCTCCCTGAGTCTGGATGATATTAATTAGTGAGTTTATTGATGAAGAATTCCATGAGTTGAGATGTATAGATTATGGACCAATGGGAATTTGGTATTTTGAAGTTAATTATGTTTCTGTTGCTATAAACTTAGAGCCATGTCTTACACAACTTTTGGAGGTTAGTAGAATCATGGAAGATTACTATATTACATTGGAATCAATTAAAGTTGAAATTGAGATTTTACACTAAATTGATGAAAATTCTACAAATTTAAAGCACCTATATGCACGTTAAATTGAAAATTTGAGCAAATAAATTGTGATTTATGAATCCGTAAAAAACAATAAATATTTAATTATAATCAACAAATTTAACAGAAAATTATTATAAACATTGACTCTCCTTTTTACAATATAACTTACATCTAGAAACTATACTTGACACTAGCGATAGTGAATGCCAAACAAGGGAATCTTTAAAAACAATATATAATATAATCAACAAAATTAACAGGAGAATTATTATAAACATCTTTAACTCTCCTTTTACAATATAATTTTTTTACAATATAATTAACATCTAAAAACTATAGATGACACTGATGAGAGTGAATGCCAAACACGACACTAAAAGGATTCTCTAGAATACACATTAATACCTGCCTTTATATTTCAGCATGCCTCTTTCACTAATTCATGGTTTAGAATCCCCACAATAGAATTATTCAGTTATTCGTGCCAATTATAAGATAAATAACAAAAAAAAGAATGTTACATTTCAAAAGAAAATTAGTTACAATAATAAAATCTTCAGTTGGCAAGGCTATATATTCAAATTTTTTAATGTTTCAAAATTGATAAAAAAAAAAAAAAGAAGGAAAGAAGTAAAAGAAACATATGAACTATGAGTTAATTAAGGAAAATATATTTAATTACTGTATCATGCAAAAGAAATTAATAAACTTAACTTCTAGCCATTACTCACTTGTTAATCCACAACTGTTTTAACCATGTATAAAATACTATATAGTAATATATATGAAAATGTATGGAGTGTGTTGATTTGTGTTAATTACTGTATCATGATTTAAGTACTACAGAACAAGACTTGTTTATGGGGATTCAGAAAAAGGTAATGACTAGCCCCCGAATTATAAACATCATTTTGCATACACATGCATGCACTAGCTGAATGTTTGATTTTCTAGATAGACTGATGTTTTATTATGGGAAATTTCTATATGCAACATATAACTTGGAGTTAAGAGTAGAAAATAAAAAAAATTCCTTGATAAATTATTCGAAATATGGAATTGAGATTGTTACTAAAACTCTAGTTCAAGATTGATCTCGAGTTAAGAGGTGTACTGTTTAAGAAATGTTTCTTATGTTTAATTAGATCTTCAAAAGTTTAACATTTAAGACTTTAGAATATAACAAAATAAATTGTGTATAGTTTCATCCCACTTTTATTATCACAACTGGTTTAAAATTTATTTGTTTATATATGTGATAATTTTATTAGACCAGTAAAAATATGAGTTGAATTATTGAGGAGAATGTTTTTAAGTAATATTGAGTCAACTTAAATTGTAAGTAAAAAAAGTTGAAGGTAAGGCCCCTTTGCTTTCAAAGACATAGAAACTATTTGAGAACTGATGTATATGTTTAAAAAGAAGATGGACATAAACACGTTGGAGAAATCAAGTGGGTCGTTTGAAATGATAATCAATAAAGGCGTGTGCAGAAAATTATTTCAAGTTGGTCAACTAAGTTACCTACAAAAAGATGTTTATAAGTTTTTCATGTCTTTTGTAAGGGAGTGTATTTAATTGGTAGTCCACTTCAAGGTGTTAGGGAGACTAACCAAAGAATGAAGATGAGATGGAGAAGATAGAGGCATGTCACTTGTTCCTTATGGTTCGTGATGGTTTGGAATAGGCCAAATTGTCGGCTAGTCGTTGAGGATGAAGACAAGATTAATGTAAAATCCAAGAATGACACAAAGGGAGACTATGAAGTGGGTCATATGCTTCTACAAAGGTGGATATGAGAAATTGATGATCTAGAATCCCAAGACCATTGTTTGGATAGGTGTGTGGGTAAAAACCATGCAAGGATTGTTGAGAAGAGGAAATCAAAGTATTTGTTTATGTTTGATAAATCAAAACAAGTTGGAAATTCAATTTACAAATTATTAAAATTGTTTCCACGTCAATTTTTGAGTTTCTTTCTAAACATTATCTTTAGTCAAAATGATAGATTATCCCTAAAAGACCAAGAGTATTGTGAATCATTCTAGACAGGCCTAGAGATGATTTTGGTTTCATAACAATCAAATAAATTAAAACAAAAAATAATCGCAAATTGTTATCTCACAATTAGGTTTTCTAAACTAGTTTATTATATTCCAATTATGTTGTCTTTGGAATCCGTCTCCGCGTTCCCGACCGCTGCTCCAAATAAACACTTGTGTAGGTTCCAATTGAATCGGATGCTTTTGGCTTTGAGAATTGTTGTTGCTTTGATCTCCTTTTAGTTGTTCGGGAAACTGGTCAACTCTAAGCTTCTGGTGAATCAGTCCCAAATTTTTGAAACGACATGGCAGCTACCAAACAGGTGATCGATCGTTTCTTCATTCCTATTGCACAGAAGATAGCTCACGTCTGGGATACTCATGTATTTGCTGATTCGATCTCTAGTGCTGAGCCTTTCCCAGAAAGTGAACCATAGGATAAACTGATGTCACAGTATAATCTTTGTCGACCAAACCAGGGGAGCCCAGTCTACCTTCTATTCTTTATCTCGAATGGCGTCCCACACCCTGCTTGAAACCAATTTTCCATTTTCTTCTACAATCCATTTGTGATTGTCAGGTCTTTCGTAGAAGTGTGTACTATGTATGTGGTCAATAATTCTCTGCCTTTCCGGAATTTTACTTAGTAGCGAGTTCTAAAGCCCTTCTTTGATATCTCTAACTTTAATTATTGAACAGACCCTTTTAATTCGTGTGTTTCTAAACTCTTCTTTATGAATGAGTGGCTAGTTCTTGAACCAGGGATCGTGCCAGAATAATATGCCTCTCCCGTCTCCTAATCGAATATTGTACAACCTGCAAAAATTGCTTTTGAGTTTAAGTATTTTTTTTTAACGACCATCTTTCTTTTGTGTTAATGTAGATGTACTGTACTTTAATAAGTTTATAAGTAGAATATATTTATTATTAATAAAAAAAATTCTTTTCATATCCCACCATACAACATGAATCAGAATTTTGTCATTCAAGGTCTTGAAATTGTTCTTCATTGATGTTGATACATGGGGCAAGTAACAATAATACTTAATATAACATGTGTTTTACATATAAGCCTTTAGATTAAGTACATCTTACTCATCATCTACATATATTATAAATCAAGAACATCACCTGCCCTAATTCTTTTCTATCAAGATTTAAATTTAGAACAAATTAATATTAGAAGCCATACATCAGAAAAACATCAATATAAATATATAGTCATAATCCATAAATTTAAATGAAAAAATTGTTTCCAACACCTTATAAAATAATTTATGCAAATAAACCATACATGCACACCAACGACATACAATATCAAACAAGACACTACCATGATTCATTAGAATACATAATAATAAACTTCACTTCACATTTGAGCATGCCTACTTCACTTCACTTCATTGGTCGTTTAAGTTTATCCTGTATGACAAAAGAATTATATATTTAGTTGTTTGTGTCAACAATAAGATAAATAACAACAACAACAAAATTACATTGGAAAGTGAATACCTCCGCTCCATTACAATTAGAACAAATAAAAAGATGTAATTGTTTTCCTTGATCATTAGTCATATCAACACAAAAAGGATGGTACCTACAGAAAGAGAAAGGTAGATAATAACATATCACATTTGAACAAGTAAAACATAATACTAAAAAAAGAAGTAAATCTTAAGCTCACTTATAGAGCACATTACTAATTACCCAAAAATTGTGTTCCAAATTCTAACCCTAAAACTCATTTGGTATATATATATATATCAACAAATGTTTTGAAAACCTACACATATTATTACCAGTTTTTGCATTCCTCACACTGCACCATCAGAAGGTCGGGGTTTTCGGGCAATTTGCATTTACAATACCTTGAAAATATAAGATCAATCAATCACAGAAACTACAAAATATATACCAAGTTAGACAGAACCAAACACAATATATACTTACACTACAACGCGGCTAGGTAAAACAAGACCGTTTGCAGCTTTGTATTCAAATCGACAATAGTAATCCTCAGCTCCAGCGTTCTCTAGCTGGGTGTAATTCTTCAAAGAATGAACCATACACTTACCTTGAATCGTGTAAGCACTCTGAATGTCATAGTGGTCAGACAAGAACAGTTCTTTCTCACCATGGAATTGTTTACGACCTCCGATGGAATCACCCGGCCGGTAATACCACCTTACCTGAACTGTCACGTCATTTCCATTGTCTATCTGGATCTTCTTTATCTTAGCCACATAAGGAGTAGTATTGCTCTCGGGTGATCGCAACAGTACATTATCTCCAGCTTCAGAAATAAACCATAATGTAGAAATTAAGATATCATAAAAACAAAAAGAGAAGAAAATCGATATAAACAATCATATAAAAATGAGATAGATTCAATTACGTTTGACGACTGTGTTGGTGCCTCTGATGGTGTAGGAGTCTAAGTTGCGTTTGACGACTGTGTTGGTGTCACTGATGGTGTAGGAGTCTAAGTTGCGTTTGACTGGTCTGATTTTGGCCATCTAGTGAGAGAAAGTGAGGAGAGTAAGGGTAGGAAAATAAAAGAATAAATGGTCTATTGTTCTCTTATGTTGTACTTAAATTGACGGCGACCATGGGATAAACCCTAGAAATTTGTCTATTGCTGTTTATGGGTACGGCGGCCATGGGATAAACCCTAGAAATTGGCTATATGGGTAATGGTTTTGGATATAGATGAGAAATAATTGTTTATTTTGCTAGGATGAAAATATAAATAAAGCGTTTTGAAAACCGTTCCGATCCTCACCCGGTTTTTTAGACAAAGATCGGTCCAACCAGTTTAATCAGAACCGGTTTTTAAATTTAAAAATAAATTGACTATGGTTGAAAACCCATAGTCTTTTCCTTTTTGTTTATCTTGAATTGTTAATCCGTAATTTGTAATTTATACGAGTTTGTAAACAAGGTAATCAAATCTCTCGATTCATCGCTCTTTGTTATTTATTTATAGATTTAAATTATTGTACGTATTTTTGGTGCGATTCGTTGCGTTAGTTAGATCTATGATTTGTTGAGGAAGGATCGTCATCTTAGATTTAGATTAATACACTGCTTCATTTCTTTTAACCAGTTGAGATTTGGATTCTAGTGTGTCTACTCTATGAGAAAACTTTCTAGATCTAGTATTTTAGAGAAATTTCTATCTCTCCTATGAATTTGATCTTATTCCGCGTCTTCAAAATATTTGACTAAAATTTTTCTTGATTTTTATTTTGACCTTTGATCTTACATTTGAATTAATTTGTCCGGTTTATAATGGAGAGGTACACATGATGATGATAGATAGACATAGATAGAGAGGTACAAAATAGAGAGATGCATTAGACAGAGAAGATGTAACATTCTTACATTATAGTCTTACAGAAGAGATGATAGAATATTTTCATTTTAGATTTCTGTCAAATTGTCCGGTCCGATCAGACCAAATTTTAACCAGTTCGAAGGTGATATTGTTGAAGTTAAAAGCCGAACAGCCCACTCAACTATTTCGCGGTCAGACCGGTTTGACTGCCGATCGAACCACGTATTTTAAAGTTATAAAATAACATACAGAATTTTCGAAAAAATATTTCTTCAATTTATCATTAGTTACTCAGAGTTTAAATTATTCAAATTTTTAATAAAAATTAAAAATTAGCCATTATTTATTTTTAAAGTGTGTAACTTTAATTCTTCACGTTTATGTTTATGTGAAGATTATACATACACCTAGATAAATCACAAAATATTGCTATAATTTATAGCCTATAAGCTCAGTTTTAAAAAATTGTTAATCCAAATATTGATTTAAATAATTCATTTTTTAGTAACACAAGTTAAAAGATTTTCAAATTTATTTTCCAAACTAGAAAAACTTATTTATGGTGAGATTTTTTTGTAATTTATTGAGAATGAATCTAAGATGACTTACGGGATTCTTAATTAATCTTTCCTCCACCCGAACTAGAAAATGCTACTTAATGTCGTTCGAGGTTATGCTATTTCATTCTCTAATTTGTGTATCCTAAACTCGATAGATATCCAAAATTTTATTATACTAGTTGTGAATTTTACACCTATACAACAAAAATAATTTTAAATTTATAATAGAAGCGAATTAGACCACCACGTTAAATAGATGACCAACAAGAAAATGTGTTTATTATCCGACGGAATAGATCTGAAACTCAGACCTAAATTAAATTTTTAATAAAAAGATGAATACAAGGAGAAGAGCAAGGAGAATGTGCTCTAAAATTATGATAATTTTAAATATATATAATATTTGTTTAATTTTTGGAACTGGTTTGGAACGGTTATCTGCTATCATTCATCTTTGACCTACCCAGAAGCCGACGAGATTGTATAGTTAATTCCTATCTTTGATCACATCTTCGATTATGTGATCCGATTATAACTATTCATACCTAGTTTGACTGAGACATACTAACGAATATTGAGTTTTTGAGTATCAATTATCATCCCCAAAGGATCTTTAATTATAAGAGTCAAAATTGTATTGTTTCAATGGGTATGACATTGTTTTAAAATATTGCATATTATTTAGTCTACTATTCACTCGTGAGTAATTGAATTTATTGTAAAGAAAATATTACTCCAAACGGTTATTACCTATACTCACGAGATCATTATTTACACCTACTAAATATTTTAAATAAAATCCCACCCTTTTAAAAATCATAAACAAGGAAAAAACGTAAACACATTTGAACAAGTTGATGAGGGTTTATTTAACTAATAATTTTAATAGTAAGATAAATTTTATATATTTTTGTTTTACATACAAAGGTTGTTGGGGGCCAATATTACGTCTCGACTAAGGTAATTAGTAATATATTCTATTATATTTGAAATTGTGTTCTTTAAATAAAAAAATAATACTATTTTTCAATTTTCAATATAGTTTATTTGTCAAAATTATTCCATGCTAAGATAAATCGATGCAAATCTTCCGAAATTTTTGATGAGAAGCTTTATTATACACTCAAGAACTCATTAGCCATATATTTATTGACATATTGCTATCATCTTCTCCATTTTGTTTAGATGGTATTCTATCATTCCAATTATTTTTATGTCAACTTATTCCATTTGAAATGATTGTTAAAGATGAAATAATAAAAGAGAATGTGAAATATGAAAATGATGTGGCTTTGTGGGAAAAAAAGACTTACATTTTAGGATTAAGATAATTAATGTATGTAATGGAAGATTTTCGTTTCATCATATTTAAATTGTTAGATATTTTATATGCTAACCTTTTAGAATATTTTAGAATAGATGTGTCATTATTTATCTTCCAATTGGAATATGTTAATATTTAAGATTTTAAGATTATCAATCATAACTTCTTGAGAGAAATATATTATTTTGGTTCATAGCATTTAAGGACATTAATTTTATTTTAAAAATAATAGGATTTGTTTTATATATATATATATATATATATATTAGGTTAAAAATGACTTACAACTTTTAAAAATGACAAAAGTCAAAATTCGGAACGTTGAGAAGGTTAGAAAGTTGTGTATTGATAGCAGCTGGGAAATCATTCACAACTCAAATGACAAAACGGGCAGAATCTGGGTTATCTGTGATAACAAGGTTGCTGAGATCAAGGCTCTCTTTTTAAATGATTAAGCAATCCTCGTGGAGGTTAAAGACAAAATCCCATGAATCATGTTTAATCTTTTTATTATCTATGCTAGCAACTCAAGCACTGACAGAAGACTCCTCTAAAATTGTCTTAGAAACTAGATCAGTAGTGATAAATCTTGGGTTGTCCTTGCTGATTACAACGTAACCAGAAACGAATCTGGTCGTAGCCCTGAAACTGAAATAACTCGGGATATGATACACTTGAATGACAATATCATAGATATGGGTTGTATCGAGCCTACCAATTCTGGGAATTTCTTCACTTGGTCTTCTACGAGAAGGAATGAGCAAATTAGAAGAAGTAGAATTGATAGATGTCTAGTAATGAGAACTGGATTAACCAATTTCCGAGAAGTCAACTTTATGTTCTAAATCCGGGTATATCTGATCACTGCCCGATTAAATTGTTCTGGAAAAGGAAGAAAGGTTCAAAGGCCATTTAAAATTTTCAATTTCTGGATGGAAAATGACAAATTCATAGGTATTCTCGAAAGCGTATGGTCTACAGATGTCAGGGGATCCAACATGTACAGGGTTTCTGAGAAGCTTAAATTCCTGAAGAATCATCTCCAAAGCTTTGACAAGAAGAAGTTCAACATTATCTCCAATAGAGTTCTAGCTGCTAGAGAAGAACTGCAAGAAGTTCAGAAAAGGTTATTAAGGGATGATAATGATGAAAAACTCAATGAAACAGAAAGGGATGCGCTTGAAAATTTCAGGAAGTTGAGTCTTTTTGAATAGAATTTTATTAGACAGAAATCAAGAAAGAGCTAGCTCTCATTGGGTGAAAAAAAAACTTTCTTCTATAGAAAATGCACGGCTAGAAATATGAGAAACAATGTATACAGGCTGAAGAATGATGATGGTGAACATGTTCAGGGTTAAAATGGTGTACAAGATTTGGCTATCGATTTCTATAAGCAGCTTATGGTTACAAGAAAGCAGCATCAAAGTCACATGAATACCTTGTATCAGATTATTGATAGGAAAATTTCATCAGAAGATAGTCGCGAGTTGATACGGGTGGTCACGAGGGTTGAAGTTAAAGAAGCTCTATTTAGTATTGATGGGAATAAAAGCCCGAGTCTTGATGGGTTTAATGCACAGTTCTTCAAAGACAATTGGTCGGTTGTGGGTAAAGACATTACTGATGGGGTTTTGGAGATTTTCAAGAACATAAAGATGTTAATGCAATGGAATACAGCGGTCCTAACCTTGATCCCTAAAACTGCGGTACCCGAGAAAGTACAAGATTTCAGACCAATAACCTGCTGCAATGTGATTTATAAAATAATTTCAAAAATCATTTCAAACGATTTAAAAATGTCATTCGACTCTGTTAGATGAGAAGTCATTCGAGACTTTCTGTTCGAGAGTGGCTTTCAAAGTAGATATCAAGAAAGCTTTCGACTCTGTTAGATGGGAAGTCATTCAAGACTTTCTGGTTGTATCTTCTTTTCCTATGATTTTTATTGATTGGATTATGCAGTGTGTTTCATCATCATGCTTTGTTGTTAGCGTCAATGGAGTCCACGGAGGCTATTTTAAGGGTGAAAACGGGGTAAGGCAAGGGGACCCCCTCTCTTCTTACTTTTTCGTAGCTATCATGGAGATCTTTGAGAGAATCTTCGCGATGTTCCGAAAGAATCGTCCATACATCTTTCACCCATTCTATGAGGTATAGGAGGTAACCCATTTATGCTTTGCTGAAGATTTGTTCATTCTAGCGCACACAGACATTGATTCCATTAAAACTATTAGGGCTGCACTAACATTCTTTTCTGAGGTTACAAGTTTAACTACTAATGAAAACAAACGTGTGGTATTTTATGAAGGCGTGAATGACGAAACGAAGCAGGACATCTTCAACATCATGGGCATCAAGGAAGACAATTTTCCCGTAAGGTACATAGGAATTCCATTAACCGCGAAGCAGATCTAGATCTCACACTGCAAGCCACTGATTGAAAAGGTAAAAAATATGATATCTGGTTGGGCAGCGAAAAAACTTTCTTATGCAGGGAGGATCGAACTTATCAAAATCGTGTTCATGGGTATAGTTGGCTATTGGGCGTAGCAAATGGTCATTCCGAATAAGGTAATGAAGGAGCTCGATACACTAATGAGGAACTTTATTTGGGGCAGTAGCGGAAGAGGAGGAAAAAAAGTCAAATGAACCGCTCTCTACGAACCGAAGCACGATGGAGGCATCGACTTGAAGAACTGTATCGAGTGGAACAAAGCTCTCACCTTCAAGCATCTATGGGATTTAGAGCGCAATCAGGAGTCACTATGGATCAAATTGGTGCATTCGATGTTTATGAAATACGAAACCAGAATCTGGACCTGCAAAATTCATGAAGTTATGAGCTGATCTCTAAAAATGATTCTTAAACTAAGAAGCGATATTACAGATCTTTATGACATCCGGCTAGGGGACGAGAAAGACACTCTATTCTGGAATGACCCATGGTTTGAAAACCAGTCTATCATCCATAATGAGGAGTTTCAAAATACCCGCATTATAATGGACTGCACAGAAGCGAAAATTAGAGACATTAAAGACGAGAATTGGGACTCACTCCTGAGAAAAATCCAGAAGGACAGAGGATACTTGATCATATAAGTAACATACAACTACACGACAGACCGGATATTCATGAATGGAAAACTAAGGACAATGGAAAGCTGGTATCAAAGAAAATATGGGAGGTAACCCTGGAAAAAGCACAGAAAGTAGAATGGGATCCTCTTGTATGGTCAACAAAGATTATCCCTAGACACCAGTTCATCCTATGGCTCGCCTTTTGGGAAAGACTCAGCAGTCGTGATCGTATTAGCAAGTATATGAGCATCCCGGACACGAACTGTCTTCTATGTAGAGGAAATGAAAAAACCATAGATCACCTATTCGGGAGTTGTTGTATTGCTTAAGAGCTTTGTGACAGATTCTATAAAGGCCTGGAGCTGATCAGTTTCCCGAGCGAATGGAATGAAATCAAAGATGCACCACTACTCAAAGCTAAGGGAAATAGATTTGCAACAAGCGTGTTCAAGTGCGGCTTTGGAGTAGTGGTGTATAACATTTGGCAAGAACGGAATTCAAGGGTATATGGCAGAACCTGCAGGAGCGTTGAAAAGTTATGGAAAAATATTGTATTGGATTGCAGCGCCCTCGCGGGAATGTGGACAAGAATTCCAAGCACGGAGAAGAACTGAAATATCTGTAGAAACTAGAATTTACCGTTTTTTAAAATTACTAGAATTGAAAACGTTGTAATTAGATAATTTATTACATTTTTAGCTTTTTAGCTTTTATATAGAATGTTACGACTTCAAAATCATTCTAGGCATATCTAGAATAATCTCTTAAACTCGTGGTTTTTTTCTCATTTTTGAGAATTTTTAATGAAATGACGCTCAGTCGTTTTTTCAAAAAAAAAGAATTTCATGTTTTGTTGTGTTTAATTAACTATTTTTTTATAAATAAGATGGTATTCCTTAATTATATATATATAAATAAATTTAATTATTGTTATATAATATAAAATAAAATAATTATAAGAATTTTATATTATGTTTAAATTTGATATATAATTTATTTCTATAAAAAAATATATGATATATAATTATATGATTTAAAATGTATTTTATTATTTAATAATAATTCAATTATCAATTAAATTAAATAATTTTATATTTCTTCGTTATTTTTTTCTACGTGGGTATTGTGGCGCACTACATAAAAAATGTTTATTTGCAACAAAGATTCCTCAACATTTTTTCCTTTAAATATGTTATTTAATAATTATCTTAGCATTATTTATGAGGGTTGCAACTAAAATTACAATAATAAGGAAAACATTGTAAATAGACATGTTGTAAATTTGAAACATCGCATACAATAGTGGTTCAAATAAGATTTGCACTAAACTTCAATGTGCTGCAAATATTCTCTTATTCTCTAAACTCTAACAAACAAAATATAATTTACAACAATATTTACATTAATATTTATATTAATAGCCTTACTTAATATTTGTAGCTATAATTTTAATTATAATTGTAGTATTATAAATTTATTAAATAATAAAAATAGATATTTAATAAAAAAAACTTCATTATCTTATAAAATTACGTATTGCAACCACCATCGCACAGATATAATGAATATTTAAAAGTGGTTTATATTATAATATATTCAATATTGTCGTTAATATAACTATATATATATATATTGAGATAATTCTCTCGGGAGGAAAAGGTTGACAACAAGAGGACAAGAGGTAGATTGGCATAATGTGGTATGGTCTCCAAAGATTATTCCTCGTGACCAATTTATTCTCTGGATGGTATACAGGAAAAGGTTGACAACAAAAGACAGAATTCTAAAACACATAAACATTCATGATATCATCTGTGTTCTATGTTCGGGAGTTGAGGAAAGCATAAACCATTTATTTGGGGAATGCTCTTTTGTAATACAAATCTGGAGGATGTATGCTGCAAACATGAACATCATCAACTTTCCTGGAATATGGGAAAAAATCCAAGAGTGGATGAAGAATAAAGTAAAAGGAAGATCCTTCCATGTAAGTATGTTGAAATGCTACTTTGGAGCAGTAATCTACAATATCTGGAAAGAAAGAAATTCAAGAACTCACAGTGGAAGAAGTAGAACCGCTGAAAATATTTGAAGAGATATAACTTCATATGGAAATGCACTCACTCAATCCTGGAGAAGAATCGAAAGGAATGAAGAGAATAGAAAGCTCTACTAGATATGGGATATTTCATTTTAGAAGGTCACATGTAGAATAAAAGTAAAAACGTTGTAGGCTCTAATTGAATATTGTTATTGTCTGTAATTCAATTATTGTTTCATTGTCAAATCTAGAAATTGTCTAGATCTGATCTTAAACTTTTGTATTTTTTCCCTCTTTTGGGTTTTTTAATGAAATGGCACTAAGTTGTTTTCCCAAAAAAAAAATTCTCTCTGGAAGAACAACTAGGTTGAATACACTTAACAAAAATGAATTCTCGGCACATACAACTTTGACATACTCAACAATATTTTGCTTGAATGCACTTAAAAGGAGATAATATGTGAACTGTAAATCCTTATTATCTTCTTTTTCCAAGTTCTAAGTAAATTCTAGAAAGCATATGAAAAGGGTGTTTAGAACTTAAATTATGCTTCATATAAGAGTGTGGTCCGGAAAATAGAGATACATATTATAAAATCACTTAAACGTTCCCATTTCTAGGTATTGAAAATAAACATATGAGGACTCCCTTAATTTAATTGTCCGGTTGTCAGTTGTAGTTGCTTATGTTTATAGTAAGTAAAATGTTGGATTAAACTACTTTTACAATTTTACAATTGTATTTATATTATGAAATAGAGTTAAATGACAACTTATTTTGCATGTTTAGATTGATCACACATTTTTTGTGCAAATAGAATCTACAAGGATGGACAAGTTATACCTAAAGAAATCATTGGCTTCATTCATATAATAATTTCTATATAAGAAATTTGAATGGTTCCATCATAAATGACTAGTGTCATTTTATAACACATCAGATTTCTACGAAAGAAACCATTGGCTCGATTCATCTAATAATTTTTATTTAAGAAATTTGAATGGTTCCACCATAAATCACTAGTGTTATTTTATAACACATCAGATTTCTACGAAAGAAATTATTGTCTAAAATGGTGTTAAGATTGGGGTTGCCCTTGGAGGACCAGGGTTCTGGTTTAGAAGGGTTGACCGCTTACAACGCAACACACGCTCTGATTGGTGATAGTCTGGTTAGAGACTACAACCGTTCTCAACACTACGCAAACTGTCACAGACTCTTGAACCGGGTTCAAGGGCGGAAATGTATGTTTCAGTCTGAAGCAACACACACGACTTGGATGAGGTTTATGAGGGATCGATTTAAGGAGTATGTAGAGACCGGTTTTGATTATAGGAGTAGGATTATATTTCGGTTAATGTTGGTTCGGTTTTAGAGTAAATAAGCAGGAAATAAGTAAGAGACACAAGACAGGTTTTTTATGGATGTTCGGAGCAAACCCTCCTACGTCACCCCTTCCTTTCCGATTATGAGAAGGATCTCCACTAATTTTCAAAGTTACAACACTTACAATGCCGGTCGAGCCTAACTCGCTACTCACCGGTTACACCAATTCACTATTGATGTAATACAATAATACAATACAATAAAGCTTTTGGTAAATGAAACAATAGTTTTGGATCACGCGTGAGATTTCTTTCTCTCTCTTAAGATATTTTCTGGAAAAAAACGTCTTTAATGAAGACCTTTCGTCTTCCTTTTATAGTGAAAAGATGACAACAGTCATCTTTTCTCTCTCCAAGAGATTGGTCACTGGAAGCTGTGCCGGTTGACACATGGCAGACATGCATAAGCCGGTTTGGACACATGGCAGACATGCATAAGCCGATTTGGACACATGGTAGACATGCATAAGCCGATCGTTTTTCTCTCTTACAAATTCCCAAAGAATATTGTAATAATTATCTTGCCCCATGCCTGGTTTCTTCTCTTACATATTCCCAAAGAATATTGTAATTATTATCTTGCCCCATGCCTGGTTTCTTCTCTTACATATTTCCAAGAAATATTTTGTTGATCTTAACACGTTATCTTCAAGATATACATATCTTTTGAATAATTTGCCTGTTGCAACTCAACCGGTCCTGAACTTGAACCGTTCCAGATTTCTGTACAAAGGTTGAACCTGTCTAGATTTCATCTTAAACCTGAGAATGCTGAAGGTATTTATTAGCCGGAGGCAGTAGTGTTTACCACTACGCTACAACAGCTTCTTGTTATATTTAAACCAATTAATATACTTGATATGACTTAGCGGTTTAACATATTTCTTTGAACTTAATTTATCTATTCACTAAACTTTTCATAAGTTCTAACAATTATTTTCTAACAAATGAGATTCAAACTAAGGACCTTTTGTCTCCTCGTACCCTTGCGTCTGAACTTCAAACCGTTGCATCAATGCGCCATTTCATTGTTATATTACTGTTTACGACCTTTTATCTTCTTTTCAGAAAAAAAAAACTTATTTTTCTCTTTTTTTTGACTTAAACTCGGTCAAACAAAATTGATATCTTAGTAACATAATCAAAAGGTAAATATATAAGACAATCTATATGTACATATATAAATAGACTATATTTCGTTAATAATCAACCTATCACATTCTTATTAATCATCACGCTTAATTAATTTAAGAATATATATATATATATATATTATAATTAATTATTTTAAAACTAAAACCATATGTTTCAATTATAATTAATTTTAATTACTATTACTAAATTATAATTATTAAGTTATTTCTGAAAATTAAAATTATAACTCTTTTGTTACTTTCTTTCATTTTTTTTATTAATAATAATTTTAATAACCAAAAAACATTTAAGTAAAAATAAAATAAATTATTGTTTTCTAATTTATTTTCTAGAAAATATTTGTGTAATGAATATACATCATTTTTCTTTAGAATATATATCTACATCAACCTATATTAGCTTATAAAAGTAAGCTTTCATACAAATAATATTAATAATAATTAACATTATATGTATACAATAAAGACTTATCTTTATTTGTAGATTATTATATTCCTTTAGATGAACAACTTTATCTTGTCGAAATAAGCAATCATCTGCATTTCATAATATAAACCCAAGTATAATGAGTGAAGTCATCAACAAACAAAACATATTATCAAGAACCTCCTTTAGAAGAAACAAGAGTTGGTCCCCACATATCAGAATGCACGAGATCAAATGGAGTAGTGCAAAAAGAAACACTTTTATAAAAAGGCAATGCTGAAAATTTAGTCGATTTGCAACTACTACAAACAGAAATGTCATGACTTTCTAAACTACCAAAACCTCTAGTAGACACTAAAACTTTAAACGAGATCCAGAAACATGACCCAAACTAGAATGCTAAAGGTAAAATTCCGAAGATGAACTATTCAAACAAAATTATGACAAGTCAATGCTAGTGGTAGCAACATTTAAAACTTTGAGTTCATCCAAAACATAAAGTCCTTCTTTCCTACGGTCTATCCCAGTCACCTTTTGTGACTGTGGGTCCTTAACACAACAATTGGAAGAAGTAAACAAAACTATGAGACCAGAATCACACAATTGACTAACAGATATAAGGTTTAAAGAAAGATGGGGAATAAGATGTATGTACAAAACCAATTTTTGCCAATGGAATTGGAGTCCCATCAACAGTCATGAAGGAAGATGGTGGAACAGAATTGACTGACACAAATGACTTAATATTATGATACATATGATGAGATGAGTTAGATATCTTGTCTTTAAATAAACAAAAATATACATATAATGATGTTACAAATAAATGAAATAAATAAAATATAAAGAAGAACAAAATCAGCAAATATAATGTTGATTCGAGGCATGTTCTTAGCATATTTTCCTTAGAACAGTTCCATCATTTCACCTTTTGCTGGAGCTTATCACAGATGGTTATCTCTCAGGGTACAATGAATCTAATAGTTATTCAGCACTGAAATCACTACTCAACAAACTTGATAATGTACATGAACTATCACTGAGTTTCAACGAAAAATATTGAGTGAAGAACACAAAGAACACTAACAAAACAATAAGAGTGCTTTGGGAATTTTAGAGTGAGAAAATAATCAAGGATTAAGTGGTTTAAGATTAGATATGAGGGGTTTTATATTGTTGAAAAGTTAAACCATTAAATAAAATCATCAATTAATCCAACGATTGACATTGTTTGCCTCTTCATTACCTTAAGTTTTTCTCTTTATTATAGAGTCATTTTGCCAAAATAATTAAGGAATTTACAATCCAATATCAACGTTACATGGTTTTCCAATTTGTTAATAATACTATTAAATTATCATAACAATTAATAATATTAACAAACTCATATAAGTTATACTGTAAATTAACAACATTTGTTAATTGGTCATCAATGCATTTCAGATCAATTAATTTAAATTTCACCCTTTAATTCACGTTTAAATTTCATGTGAATTTGATTTGATTTTATTACCCACATTCTAATTTTCATTCATTAAAAGAATTTATAGAACTAGTTTAAAACTTCCAATAAGATTTGCCTGAATCTAATATCCATAAGAGAGACGATTTACCTGAATTATCAGACGATGACAAACTTTTATGAAAGGATACGGACATTGCATGTGGCTGTGAGGCGAAGAACTACTTAAATTGCTCAAACTTCTTAAACATATATGGATCCAAGGTTGGATCAACAATTCTAGTACCAATATGCGGTGAAAGATAAGTCTATTGTGCACTCTATGGAGAATCATCTTTACAATCAGAAATTTTCTTGTTCAGCTGCTTTAGGATTATCCTCTTCGGCTTGAAGTCTTCGGGCAAGTTCTGCATTGTTATGTTCAACCTCCTCAGCTATATGATTCCTTTCATTGTCCTCTTTTTGAAGCTTTCGAGTCGCTTCTTCATCTTTTCTTATTTGCTCTTCAATTGTAACTACTTTGATCCTTGTTAAATCATGTATTTAAACCGACAAGGCTTACACCGTTTCAAGGGTTTGAGATGCGACCTTTTCAACATTTTCAATTTTAAAATCGATCGATGAAGCCCTAGCTTCCAGGAACTCCTTCCACAGGTCTATGAAGTCTTGAACCGTTTTCTGAATGAAAGCCTTCATTTCATCCGAAAATGGAACAACAGATTTATTTGGCGCCGAAGGATTCCACACGATGTGTTCAAAGATCTTAAGGCATATGAGTTTGAAATGAGATCTAGGACTGAAGATGAAGTTTCAGCCTCAACCTTTACTAAAGCATTGGTCACATCCATAGAACCGGTTGCTCCTGCACCAATCAGAACCGCTGAACAGTTCACCGAGGATGCCATGGCAATGCTTGCACAGAAATTTGGCAGATTCATGAAGAGAAGCCAACCGACAAACAACAACAACTATAACTACGGTGATAAATCTAATATTAGATGTTATAACTGCAATTGTTTGGGACATTTCAGGTGGGAATGCAGAAAACCGAGGCGGGATGACCGGAAATCGGATAATCAGAATCAAAGAAATAACTATCCACAAACTGGTGAAGGAAGTGAAGTTCAGAAAGCACTGATAGCCGATGATGGAGGAAGCTTATGGGCTCACAGTGACAGTGATGATGAGCTCACATGCCTCATGGCAAATGAGGAACAGGTATTTGACTCTCCCTGTGAAGAATTTACTAAAGACGAATTATTTAATGCACTGAATGACATGGTAGC
This sequence comes from Impatiens glandulifera, assembly GCF_907164915.1. Taxonomy (NCBI): domain Eukaryota; kingdom Viridiplantae; phylum Streptophyta; class Magnoliopsida; order Ericales; family Balsaminaceae; genus Impatiens; species Impatiens glandulifera. The sequence goes on from NC_061866.1 coordinate 28,652,955, forward strand.
AGAGTATAAGAACCTATTAACATTAATACCAACCTAACTCAACTTTAGAACCGACCCCATAGCACCTACCTTGACTGAACCAAAGACCATCCAACCTGATAAAATCCTAGAAACCGAGATAGCACCTGAACTATCCTCTAAGACCAAACAGCTCAAGGAGTTAGTTCAAGAATTGACCGAAGAGGATGATGCCCGAACCCGGTATCAAATAGCCGCATGGAAAAGATCCGGTGACATGGTGAACCAGATGTCTAAGTACAAAAGACATCCCAAATGCAAATTTGGTCTTGGGTACAAAGACAACAAATCCGCCAACTAGAACCATTCAGACAAAATTAAGCTTACAAAAGATAACCTTCCCTTTGTAAGATTTGTTAAGAGCTCTTCAATCGACGATGAGGAACAAAGTGCCTCATATCCGTAAGACGAACTAATCTATGTAAGTCCAACTGACTCCGAAAAATGGCTTCACCCTGAGAAAAGGATAGCCAACCGGCCTAAAAGTAAGAAAGCCGAACCACATAGGTTAAACCAAAGGCCACCTCCGAATAAGGAAATCTTAGGAAGACAAAAAGATCTTAAACCGAGTACAGGAAAACTAGTTAGAACCATAACCGGGAAAGTTGTCCGACTTTTAAAGTCTGGATACCTAAGGGACTAAACACTTGTGGACCAGAGTAAATGTGGGTACCAAATAGTTGTAAATATGTATATTTTGCAGGATATGAAGAAACGGCTAGGAAACTCCGAGTGGTACCTGGATAGCGGTTGCTCCAGACACATGACTGGAAACAACAATCTTCTAACCGACATCAGAATAGAAACCGGTGCAATGATTACCTTCGGTGATAACTCAAAAGGTAGAACTGTGGGCAAGGGTAAGATTGTCCATGGCAATTTAACAATTGATAATATACTTTTAGTTGAAAAACTGTATTTTAACCTGTTAAGCATTAGCCAAATGTGTGATGTTGGATACACTGTAGAATTCCTTAAACATGCATGCTTAGTTAAAAATTCTCAAGGTATCATACTACTAACTGGAAATAGGTTAGGAAATATATATAAGGTAGATTGGAAAAACAAAGTAGAACACCCTGTTTGCATGGTGGCTAAAACCGATCAAACCTGGCTGTGGCATAAAAGGTTAAACCACTTAAACCTGAAAACTTTAAACTATATCCGCGGTAAAAAGTTGGTTGAAGGAATTCTTGATATAGTATTCAATAAGGATAATGTTTGTTCAGCATGTCAAATGGCTAAACAAACTAAGTCAACCTTTAAGAGTAACCCATTTGTCCACAGTGTTGTCGGGTGTCCGTTCCTCAATCCTCGATATCCATCTGTATAGCATGGATAGAGTCATGGTGTTGGCCGGTCCGACGGGAACACCGGGTCCGAGGTTGCGACGATGAACCTCCAAGTATCGGGTGATTTGGGGAGCAAAACCGATCCTTCCCCTTGGAGCAGAAACAAGCTTCTTCAAGTTGTTGAAGAGATAGGTAGTCCAGTTTACGGGCGATTTGCGGACGATGGCTATCATGATGTCGAAGGCCTCCCGGTTATAGTTCTGGTTGGGCATTCGGCCCATGATAGACCGCTGAACCAAGTCATGAATGACTTGGTATTGAGGAGCAAGGTCATCCTTCTGTCCGTGGTCATCGACTGGATCGATGGATGAGGAGAAGATGAAGCCGTAGTCTTCCTTAGCCGGAAAGAACGGTGTTGGGAAGTCGGAAAAGCCTTCGGTTGGAAGGTTGAAGAAATGAGCAAAATGTTCTTCGGTGATCCGAAGAAATCGCCCGTCAATGATGGTCCTTATGCTACCATCTTCAAGGATGTGCCCGTTGTTGAAGAACTCAAACACCTCCTCTTCAAGGATGGTGTCCGATCCTTCAAGAAAACCTTGAAGTGCCGATTCTACGATCGGTGCAAAAATGGTTTCTAGAAATCGGGCGTTTAATATTTCACGGAAGTTGACAATGAGTGTGTTTCTTAGCTCGGCATTCATTTTGGAAGATAATAAGAATGGAGATCGAATAGGGTTCTTGAAGCTTAAAGAGAGAGGAGTATCTAAAGTGTGTTTTGATGAAGAAGGATGAAGCCTCTTTTATAGTGTGGGAGGTTGGTTGCATTTAATGAGAATATTTGAAAAAATCAGACCCTCTATGTCTGGTCATAAATGCCCTATCAGTTTTCAAAAGGATAAAGGCATGTTTGGTCTAATCGGATTAAGTATGCTTCTTGGAAAGCGAATATTTCAGTTTTCAAGACTGATTTGATTTGGTTTGATACGGCGCATTTAATGTTGGTCATTTCTTTTAGAATTTCTTTGTTTTTGATCGAAAAGTAAAGAAATGATTTTCATTAAAAAGAAGTACCAAACCAGTAGTACAACAAAATTACCGGTTTGGAGAATAGGAAAAGAGATGAAGAAAGTTTAAACATTTGATGAACCTGCATCTTGATTCCTCTTGGCCTTAGCTGTTTCCCACCGGTCGATCAGCTCCTGGATTCTCTCTTTCGTGAGCACATGCTTCGGATGGAGAGTGACAAAGGGTCTAGAGTGGATATCCAGACTAGCGCAGAAACCGCTTAGCTGAGGAGCATAACCGGTTTTGTTTGAGAGAATCATGTTCTTCAGGTTGCTGAAGATGATCCAGGACCAGTTTACCGGTGTCCCAACCGTAACGGCAATCATCAACTCGAAGAGCCTCTGGGTGTATTAGTAGCTTTTCTCTCTACCCAGAACTGACTTTCCCAGAATCTCACATAGAAGCTGGTACTTGTGAGAGAGTTGGCTCTTAGCACCCCAAGGTCTAACCAGGATGTTGGAGTTGGAGAACCGATGACACATTTCTTCAATGGTCACCGGGGAGTAAGTGAGGTCGGTTACCCCTTCAGTGGGTAAACCGCAGTATTCAGCGAAATCCGTCTCGCTGAATAGGAAGGACTGACCATAAACTCGTGCAACGATTATGTCTCGATGCACCTCTTTTGCAGTTTCAAAGAACTCGTCGACTACCAAGTAGTCGAGGATGAATCTGTTCACCAAAAATCCTCTTAGCCCGCTTCTTTCAACGGCTAAGAACATTTCTTTGACTTCATGGTCTTCGTATTGGTAATTAGAGTTGAAATCGGCCAACAGGATTTTCTTTGCGATTGGGTCGGAGTTCATGATATTGAGATAGTTTTAGCTCAAGAGAGTTTTAGTGAATAGTGATTTTTGTGAGGTGTTGTGAAGATCAAAGGGTTGTTTATATAGCCAGGGGTTCGGCTAGATCAATAGGTTAAACATGCTTAGTGATGTCATCAATTAGTTAATAGGCTTTAACTTGTGTAAGTGTATAATATTTATTTCCAATGCAAAGTTAATCATTACTAAGATATTCATGATGACAATAAATCTATTGACAAGATGTTAGTTTCCCTCTCTTGATGATGGACATATGTCGTCATCTCGATTGAGGTAACTATTTTATGAATTACAGACTTTATTTCTCAGAGTAAGCATGAAAACACGGTTAGTTGTCCCAAGCTAACCAGAAGAGTTCAATTTATCTAAACCATGATGCATTCATACTAATCGGTTTTCCGTGACCGGTTTTAGTTGGATATTTTATTCCGGTGTGAAGAAATGTTGAATTGCAACAACATTTGTTCAGCTTTGGATTGAGTTTATCCACCTCTGCCAGGTCATTTTAACCGCGTAGTAAGTATACGTGTGATTTGATATCATGAAGTAATCAGGCTTAACTGGAGACTTCCTCCCAGTTAGCATTCTTGAATATTCAATGGCCTGTTTGAATATGGTTTGAGAAGCGATAGCTTCTCCCTGAACACATATCCCGGTTTTTCATAATGATGTATGTAAGCAATATGCATGTATGATTATGGTATAAGTTGCTTGACATCAGTAAGTCCTAGAATGTTTCTGAAGTGAGAAAACTTAGCTTCATGTAGAGGTTTGGTGAAGATGTCAGCTACTTGTTGCTCGGTTAAAACATATTCCAGCCGGATGTGTTTCTCATGAACATGCTCCCGGATGAAATGATGTCTTATATCAATGTGTTTCGTTCTTGAGTGCATCACCGGATTGTATGTAATCGTTATCGCGCTGGTGTTGTCACAAAATATTGGTGATTCTTCATCTATTACACCAAAGTCCCTTAGTTGTTGTTGGATCCAGAGGAGTTGTGCACAGCAGCTTCCGGCTACTAGGTACTCTGCCTCTGCGGTTGATGTTGCAACTGAGGTTTGTTTCTTGCTACTCCATGCGACTAGTCGGTCACCCAGGAATTGGCAAGTTCCACTTGTACTCTTTCTATCGATTTTGCATCCTGCGTAATACGTGTCTGAGTAGCTTATGAGGTTGAAGCTTGAATCTTTTGGATAGCAAAGTCCCACATCTTGAGTTCCTTTCAGATATTTCAATATTCTTTTAGCCGCATTGTAATGTGATTTCTTTGGATTTGCCTGAAATCTCCCGCACACTCCAACCACAAAGAGGATGTCTGGTCGGCTGTCTGTTAAGTAACGCAATGATCCAATCATTCCCCGATATGTTGTGATGTCAACGGCTTGACTATCCTCATCTTTGTCTAGCTTTACGGAAGAGCTCATTGGTGTAGCCGCCTCAGCGCATGTATCCATTCCAAATTTCTTCAGTAGTTCGGTTGTGTACTTCGGCTGGCTTATGAATGTTCCGCTCTCGATCTGCTTAACCTGAAGTCCTAGGAAGAAACTCAGTTCTCCCATCATACTCATTTGAAATTTGTCAGTCATCATTTTCGAGAATTTATCACATAGCTTTGGATCGGTTGATCCAAAAATAATATCATCAACATATATTTGAACAAGCAATATGTGTTCCTTTTTCTCAAATTTAAAAAGTGTTTTATCGACTAAGCCTATTGTAAACTTGTGGTTAAACAAGAATTGTGTTAACGTGTCATACCAGGCTCTTGTAGCCTGTTTCAAACCGTAAAGGGCTTTGTTTAACCGGTAAACATGATTTTCATGTTCTGAATTTTTGAAACCTGGAGGTTGATTAACATACACCTCTTCATTTACTTTACCATTTAGAAAAGCAATTTTGACATCCATTTGAAAAACTTTGAAATTTTTGAAAGCTACATATGCTAAAAATATTCTTATGGCCTCAAGTCTAGCTACAGGGGCAAATGATTCTTCAAAATCAAAGCCTTTTTCCTGTTTATAGCCTTGAGCCACTAACCAGGCCTTGTTCCTCGTAACTAAACCGTCTTCATTTAGTTTATTTCTGAATACCCATCGTGTTCCTATAACCGGTTTGTTTTTCGGTCTAGGGATTAGGTACCAAACTTTATTTCTCTCAAACTCGTTTAGTTCCTCTTGCATTGCTAGGATCCAATCGGGATCTGACAATGCTTCATCCACCTTTTCGGCTCAATTTGTGATATGAAAGCTGAGTTTTCATAGTATTCCAAATTATGTTGCCTAGTTCGGACGGGTGAGGATATGTTACCTATTAATAGTTCAAGAGGATGATTTTTGTTCCTTCTGAGGTTTATCCGAGACGTGTCTACCAAGCTTTCGGTTGGCTGATCAAGGTTAGACTGAATGGTAGGCTGAGCAGAGTCAGACCGACCGATTTCTTCAGAGTTAACTGAAGAGTCAAATTTCTGCGGTAAAGCAGCTTGAGCAGGCTGAAGTTCAGCATGAACCGCTTGATCATTGACAAAACGTCTAAAAACCGGAACCTCATCTTCATCATCAGAATAGATATTGAAACTTTCCATTCTGTTGTGTAGATCGAAGAGTAATGCAGTATTTCGTTCAACCGATTCATCAAAAACAACGTGGGATGTTTCTTCAACTGTTAAAGTCCTAGTGTTATATATCTATAAGCTTTACTTACAGCCGAATATCCCAACATTATTCCCTCATCGGATTTAGCATCAAAAGATGTCATATAATTTTTGCCGTTGTTGTAAACAAAACATTTACTACCAAAAATTCGAAAATACCGTATGTTTGGAATCCGATCATAGTATATATCAAAAGGTGTTTTTGAAAAACGTTTAGTTACTAAAGACCGGTTTTTAGTGTAGCATGCGGTACTGATAGCCTCAGCCCAAAATTTTTGAGCAATACCCGAATCGGCTATCATTGACCTTGTGGATTCCTTGAGAGTTCGGTTTCTTCTCTCAGCCAGGCCGTTTTGTTGAGGAGTTCTAGCACTAGACAACTCGTGTCTAATACTGGAATCATCAAGAAAAGTAGTTAATCTGCTGTTTATGAATTCAGTTCCTCTATCACTTCTGATTTTGTTTACCCGAATAGATTTTTCATTTTGTATTCTCAAGATTAGTTTGATCATATTTGGTGTTGCTTGATTTTTAGAAGCTAAAAATATTACCCAAGTAAATTTAGAATAATCATCAATAACTACCATAGTATATTACATGCCTCCTAAACTGGTTACTCTAACCGGACCAAACAGATCCATATGCAGGAGTTCTAAGCATCGTTCAGATTGATAATTTCCTTTACTTTTAAAAGATGATTTTATTTGTTTACCCATTTGACATGCAGCACATACTTTATCTTTTGAAAATTTAACATTTGCAAAACCGTGAACTAAATCCCTAGAACATATGAAGTTTATTGTTTTGAAATTCAAATGGTTTAGCCGTTTATGCCAAAGCCAATTTGGATCATTTCCATCTATCATGCATACAGGTCTTTCAAAATCAGTTTTCCAGTCAACTTTGTAGATGTTTCCCATTCGGTTACCGGTTAAAAGGATGTCATTTTGATGATTCTTAACTAAGCATGCATTCTTATGAAATTCAACTTTGTATCCTACATCACACATTTGACTGATGCTTAACAAGTTAAAGTGTAAGTTTTATACCAGTAGTACATTATTTATGGACAGGTTACCATGGACAATCTTACCCTTGCCCACAGTTCTACCTTTCGAGCTGTCACCAAACGTGATAACCGCTCCAATTTCATAGGTGATGTCTGCTAGTAGCTTATCGTTGTCGGTCATGTGTCTCGAGCATCCGCTATCCTGATACCATTCCGAGTTCCTTAGCCGGTTGCTTCTCCTAACCTGTAAAAGAAAATTATTTACACCTTTTTAGTACCCACATTCAGTTGGGTCCATGGTTGATTAGTCCCTTTGGGATCCAGACTTGAATAAGTCGGATCACCTTCTCGGTATCTGTTCTTATGGTATTCTGCTTAACTTCTTGGTCCTTGCTCAAGAATGCCTTATATCGTTGTCATGAATGTTTTTGAAATCGAGATTTACTTTGTTTATTTTGTTTATTTTCTGTCCGGTTGGCTTTCCTTCTCTCAGGATGAAGCCATTTTTCTGATTCAGTTGGGTTTACATATTTTAGTTCCGGTTTTATGACAGTTTCTGCCTCATTGTTGGTTGAAGAGCTTTTGACAAATCTTATAAATGGAAGATTGTCTTTTGTGAGTTTCATCCTGTTAAGTTGACTTGGTTCGTTTGATTTGTTTTGTTTATATCCAATACCAAATCTACACTTAGGATGTCTTTTATAGTTACACATTTGATCTACGGCTTTACGAGATCTTTCCCATGCAGCCGTAACATACAGTGCTCGTTCATCGACTTCAGTTACCAGTTGAAATATCTCCTCATTTTCTAAGGATAGTTCAGCCGGTTCATACACTGTGGTTTCGCATGATTCATCAGCGATACCAATTGACTCTACGGTTTATGTTCTACCGGAGTCGGTATGTACGCAGATATGTTTCTGAACTCAGCGACCATTTCGTGGAGTGCATAAATCAAATCTTCTTTAGTGAACTCATCAGAAGAGAAATCAAATACCTCTTCGTCATTTGCCATAAAACATGTTACTCTTTCCTCATCATTCTCGTTGTCGGAGTACGCCCATTCACTTCCACCGTCGGATGCAATGAGTGCTTTTTGTATTTCCTTCCCTTCATCAGCTTGCTGGTTATCGTTTCTCCGGTAATCGTTCCGTTGGTTGTCATTTCTCCGATAGTCATTTCCTTGGTAGTTGTTACCCTGGTACCGGTTGTCTTGGTAGTTGTTGCCTTGATAGTGGCCTTTCGGTTTTCTGTCGTCTCTTCTCGGTTTTCTGCATTCTGACCTGAAATGTCCAAAACCATCACAGTTATAACATCTTTTATTTGATTTATCTATATAATTGTAATTAAAGTTGTTGTTAGATGGCGGCTGGTTCTTCTTCATGAATCTCTCAAATTTCTGAGCTAAATCGCCATCACATCTTCACTGATTTGATCAGCGTTTTTGACTGGAGCCGGAACGGTTGATACTTGGACCGCCGGTTCCACCGATGTAACCAAAGCTCTGGTTGCGGTTGACGTAGATGCCTCATCTTCGATCCGAGACTTAATCTCGAACTCGTATGCTTTTAGATCCTCAAACACGTCATGCAACTTCATCTGCCCGAGGTTGCTTGATTCCCTCATCACCATGGTTTTGATATCCCATGTTCTTGGTAGTGATCTTAAGGATTTAATGATTACTTCTCGGTTGTCGTATCTCTTTCCGAGTGTTTGAAGCTCGTTGACTACGCTGGTGAACCGGTTGCTAAATTCCTTCATGTTCTCCCCCGGTTTCATCCTGATATTTTCATATTTTTGTGTAGCCACCAAGATTTTGTTCTCCTTTGTTCTTTCGTTTCATTCATGGATCTGAATGATCGTTTCCCAGGCTTCCTTTGCATTTTCACAGTCTGGTATCTTGTTCAAGGTGTTATCGTCTATAGCTTTGTAGGTGTGCCTCATGCAATGGTTGTCTAGGTTTCTCCGTCTTCGATCTTCAGTTGTCCATGCGTCTATATCCTTGTTGATATTGATTGGTCCTTCCTTCAGAACTCTGCTCATCTCATCATCCAGCGTGATTAGATGTAGGTACATCTGTTTCTTCCAACTGTTAAACGCTTCACTGTTTAGCATTGGTGGTTTGTCGCTGTGGGTCATGCTTCCCATCTTTTTCGGTTGCTTGAGTGCTAAGAACCTCGCTCTGATACCACTTGTTAGGATCGGGGACGCCCTTGGGGGACCGGGGTGTTTCCGGTTTTTGGAAGGGTGGCCGCTTACAACAACACACAACACTTTGGTGATAGTCCGGTTAGAAACTATAACCTTTCTCAGCACTACGCAAACTGTCAAAGACTCTTGAACCGGGTTCAAGGGCGGAAATGTCTGTTTCAGTCTGAAGCAACGTACGCGACTTGGATGAGGTTTATGAGGAGTCGGTTTTAGAGATATGAGTGGACCGGTTTTGATTGAGGAGTGAGATTATGTTTTGGTTTGTATTTTGGTTTTAGAGTTAAGTGAGCAAGAAGTAAATAAACGACACGAGACAAGATTTTTTATGGATGTTCGGAGCAAACCCTCCTACGTCACCCCTTCCTCTCAGGTTATGAGAAGGATCTCCACTAACTTTCAAAGTTACAACAATTACACTGCCGGTCGAGCCTAACTCGCTACTCGCCGGTTATACCAACTCACTATTGATGTAATACACTAACACAACACAAACAAAGCTTTCGGTAAATTACACAACGGTTTTGGATCGCGCGTGATATTTCTTTCTCTCTCTTAAGATGTTCGTAACTTGCCATTAATGAGGTCGCTTCGTCTTCCTTTTATAGTGAAGAGAATTCCAACGGTCACTTTCTTCTCTCACCGTGGGATTGGTCAATTCAAATTCACGCCGGTTCAGAGAGGTTGCTTGCACGTCTCAACTTTCTGACACTTGGCAAGCATGCAGATACCTCTCAGGTATAAATGACGTAGCCGGCTTGTAGATTTGGACACGTGTCAGGCATGCACCTTCCGGCTGTCTGAGTCGGATCTTTGGATCAGCTGTTTCATCATTGTTTTTATTGCATGCTTCTGATCCGGATCTTATCTTCTTTTATTTTCCCAACACACGTCTATTTCGTCACATTACGTCATCTTTGTAGTTTGTCGTTTCCGGTTGACTCTTTCATAGTATATCCGGCTTGGAATGTAAACTGTTAGATAAAATTAGACCGATTCACAAAACTTAACATAAATAACCTTCCATGCAGGAACAAGGAACCGGACTGGTCAAACAAATGAACCGGTTAAGAAGATTAACCGGTCAAGCTATTAAACCGACCAGGAACATTCGGAAAATGACCGCACAAAGAAAGGATCGGCCAATGCTAAAAACCGGAAACACCAGACAGCCGATCAGCTAGAAGGCAAAGGAATAACCGGAAGCTGTCCGATTAAACCAATCACACCGGAAGTCATCCGGTTAAGTCAAATGACCGACCAGCATAAGAAGATACTTCGAGTATCTGTTGACAATGATATCAAAGGAA
>NC_061866.1:28663430-28700154 GCF_907164915.1 Impatiens glandulifera
ATAGGGTTTATCCCATGGCCGCCGTACCCATAAACAGCTATAGACAAATTTCTAGGGTTTATCCCATGGTCGCCGTCAATTTAAGTGCAACATAAGAGAACAATAGACCATTTATTCTTTTATTCTCCTACCCTACACTACCCTTACTCTCCTCACTTTCTCTCACTAGATGGCCAAAATCAGACCAGTCAAACGCAACTTAGACTCCTACACCATCAGTGACACCAACACAGTCGTCAAACGTAATTGAATCTATCTCATTTTTATATGATTGTTTATGTCGATTTTCTTCTCTTTTTGTTTTTATTATATCTTAATTTCTACATTATGGTTTATTTCTGAAGCTGGAGATAATGTACTGTTGCGATCACCCGAGAGCAATACTACTCCTTATGTGGCTAAGATAAAGAAGATCCAGATAGACAATGGAAATGACGTGACAGTTCAGGTAAGGTGGTATTACCGGCCGGGTGATTCCATCGGAGGTCGTAAACAATTCCATGGTGAGAAAGAACTGTTCTTGTCTGACCACTATGACATTCAGAGTGCTTACACGATTCAAGGTAAGTGTATGGTTCATTCTTTGAAGAATTACACCCAGCTAGAGAACGCTGGAGCTGAGGATTACTATTGTCGATTTGAATACAAAGCTGCAAACGGTCTTGTTTTACCTAGCCGCGTTGTAGTGTAAGTATATATTGTGTTTGGTTCTGTCTAACTTGGTATATATTTTGTAGTTTCTGTGATTGATTGATCTTATATTTTCAAGGTATTGTAAATGCAAATTGCCCGAAAACCCCGACCTTCTGATGGTGCAGTGTGAGGAATGCAAAAACTGGTAATAATATGTGTAGGTTTTCAAAATATTTGTTGATATATATATATATACCAAATGAATTTTAGGGTTAGAATTTGAAACACCATTTTTGGGTAATTAGTAATGTGATCTATAAGTGAGCTTAAGATTTACTTCTTTTTTTAGTATTATGTTTTACTTGTTCAAATGTGAGATGTTATTATCTACCTTTCTCTTTCTGTAGGTACCATCCTTTTTGTGTTGATATGAATAATGATCAAGCAAAACAATTACATCTTTTTATTTGTTCTAATTGTAATGGAGTGGAGGTATTCACTTTCCAATGTAATTTTTTGTTGTTGTTATTTATCTTATTGTTGACACAAACAACTAAATATATAATTCTTTTGTTACAGGATAAACTTAAAAGATCAATGAAGTGAAGTGCAGTAGGCATGCTCAAATGTGAAGTGAAGTTTATTATTATGTATTCTAATGAATCATGGTAGTGTCTTGTTTGATATTGTAAGTCGTTGGTGTGCATGTATGGTTTATTTGCATAAATTATTTTATAAGGTGTTGGAAACAATTTTTTTCATTTAAATTTATGGATTATGACTATATATTTATATTTATGTTTTTCCTGATGTATGGCTTCTAACATTAATTTGTTCTAAATGTAAATCTTGATAGAAAAAAATTAGGTCAGGTGATGTTCTTAATTTATAATATATGTAGATGATGAGTAAGATGTACCTAATCTAAAGGCTTATATGTAAAACACATGTTATATTAAGTATAATTGTTACTTGCCCCATGTATCAACATCAATGAAGAACAATTTTACGACCTTGAAGGACAAAATTCTGATTCATGTTGTATGGTGGGATATTAAAAGAATTTTTTTTTATTAATAATAAACATATTCTACTTAGAAACTTATTAAAGTACAGTACATCTACATTAACACAAAAGAGGGAGGGTCGTTAAAGAAAATACTTAAACTCAAAAGCAATGTTGCAGGTTTGTACAATATTTGATTAGGCGACGGGAGAGGCATATTGTTCTGGCACGATCCTGGTTCAAGAACTAGTCACTCATTCACAAAGAAGAGTTTAGAAACACACGAATTAGAAGGGACGGTTCAACAATTAAATTCAGAGACATCAAAGAAAGGCTTTGGAACTCGCTACACACTTCTACGAAAAACCTGACAATCACAAATGGATTGTAAAAGAAAATGGAAAATTGGTTTCAAGCAGGGTGTGAGACGCCATTCGAGATAAAGAATAGAAGGTAGATTGAGCTCCCCTGGTTTGGTCGACAAAGATTATACAGTGACATCAGTTTATCCTATGGATCACTTTTCTGGGAAAGGCTCAGCACTAGAGATCGAATCACCAAATACATGAGTATCCCAGATGTGATCTGTTTTCTGTACAATAGGAATGAAGAAACGATCAATCACCTGTTTGGTAGTTGCCATGTCGTTTAAAAAATTTGGGACAGATTCACCAGAAGCTTAGAGTTGACCAGCTTCCCGAAAAACTAGAAGGAGATCAAAGCAAAAACAATTCTCAAAGCCAAAAGCATCCATTCGAACATATACAAGTGTTTATTTGGAGCAACGGTCAGGAATGTGGTCGGAAACGCGGAGATGGATTCCAAAGACAGAACATAATTGGAATATCAGAAACTAGTTTAGAAAACCTGATTGTGAGATAACACTTTGCGTTTATTTTTTGTTTTAGTTTATTTGATTGTTATGAAACTAAAATTATATATAGGCCTGTCTAGAATGATTCACAAAACTCTTGATGTTTTAGGGATAATCTATCATTTTGGCTAAAGATAATGTTTAGAAAGACACTCAAAAATTGATGTGAAAACAGTTTTAATAATTTGTAAATTGAATTTCCAACTTGTTTTGATTTATCAAACATAAACACATACTTTGATTTCCTCTTCTTAACAACTCTTGCATGGTTTTTACCCACACACCTATCCAAACAATGGTCTTAGGATTCTAGATCATCGATTTCTCATATCTACCTTTGTAGAACCATATGACCCACTTCATAGTCTCCCTTTGTGTCATTCTTGGATTTTACATTAATCTTGTCTTCATGCTCAACGACTAGCCGACAATTTGGCCTATTCCAAACCATCACGAACCAAAAGGAACAAGTGACATGCCTCTATCTTCTCCATCTCATCTTCATTCTTTGGTTAGTCTCCCTAACACCTTGAAGTGGACTACCAATTAAATACACAAAAACCTATAAACATCTTTTTGTAGGTAACTTGGTTGACCAACTTGAAACAATTTTCTGCACATGCCTTTATTGATTATCATTTCAAACGACCCACTTGATTTCTCCAACGTGTTTATGTCCATCTTCTTTTTAAGCATATACATCAGTTCTCAAATAGTTTCTATGTCTTTGAAAGCAAGTGGATAATCTTTGTAGAGCAACAACAAGTTTTGTGTTTACCCTTCCATCTTTGAAAGGGGCCCCTTACCTTCAACTTTTTAAAAAAATACACAACAATCAATAAATCTCTTTCAATGAATTTCCCACCATAAATCTATCATAACCGTTGCACTACTAACTAGGTGATCATCTTTGTAGTGCAATTTCCATTCAAAATCAAAAGTTGTGAAATGAAACAAAAAGAATATTACATTCCAATCATATTACAATCCAAACATATTTTCTTCAAATTACTACCATATACATTTTATGAAGGATTGATTAATACTTATCAATAAGAACAACTTATTCTATTTAGTGCATGCATATGAGAAAACATACCTTAAAGAGTTCTAAAATGTGCCTTTTTGTTTTTTATGCACAAGTAACTTTCTTGTTTCTTAGACAATTTGTAAATATATCTCAGAAGTTTGAAGTCAATTATTAACACATATCTTCTATTTAACTTTCATTTCTTATTATTTTAAATTTTTTTTTGTGTACAAACATATCTTCTCATTTACTTACAATTTAAGTTGACTAAATATTACTTATAAACATTCTCCTCAATAATTCAACTCATATTTTTACTGGTCTAATAAAATTAACACATATATAAACAAATTAATTTTAAACCAGTTGTAATAATAAAAGTGGGGTGAAACTATACACAATTTATTTTGTTATATCCTAAAGTCTTAAATATTAAAATTTTGAAGATCTAATTAGACATAAGAAACATTTCTTAAACAGTACACCTCTTAACTCGAGATCAATCTTAAACTAGAGTTTCAGTAACAATCTCAATTCCATATTTCGGAATAATTTATCAAGGAATTTTTTTTTCTTCTCTTCACTCCAAGTTATATGTTGCATATAGAAATTTCCCATAATAAAACATCAATCTATCTAGAAAATCAAACATTCAGCTAGTGCATGCATGTGAATGCAAAATGATGTTTATAATTTGGGGCGCTAGTCATTACCTTTTTCTGAATCCCCATAAACAAGTCTCGTTCTGTAGTACTTAAATTCTCCCTACAACAACTCAACACACTTCATACATTTTCATATATATTACAATATAATATTTTATACATGGTTAAAACAGTTGTGGATTAACAAGTGAGTAATGGAGAGAAGTTAAGTTTATTAATTTCTTTTGCATGATATAGTAATTAAATATACTTTCCTTAATTAACTCATAGTTCATGTGTTTCTTTTTCTTCTTTCCTTATTTTTTTTTATCAGTTTTGAAACATTAAAAAAATTGAATATATAGCCTTGCAACTGAAGATTTTATTATTGTAACTAATTTTCTTTTGAAATGTAACATTATTTTTTTTGTTATTTATCTTATAATTGGCACGAATCTTATTATTGGTACGAATAACTGAATAATTCTATTGTCGGGATTCTAAACCATGAATTAGTGAAAGAGGCATGCTGAAATATAAAGGCAGGTATTAATGTGTATTCTAGAGAATCCTTTTAGTGTCGTGTTTTGCATTCACTCTCATTAGTGTCATCTATAGTTTCTAGATGTAAATTATATTATAAAAGGAGAGTTGAAGATGTTTATAATAATTCTCCTGTTAATTTTGTTGATTATATTATATATTGTTTTTTACAGATTCCCTTGTTTGGCATTCACTATCGCTAGTGTCAAGTATAGTTTCTAGATATCATGTAAGTTATATTGTAAAAAGGATAGTCAATGTTTATAATAATTTTCTGGTAAATTTGTTGATTATAATTATATATTTATTGTTTTTTTTACGGATTCAGAAATCACAATTTATTTGCTCAAATTTTCAATTTAACCTGCATATAGGGTGCTTCAAATTTGTAGAGTTTTCATCAATTTAGTGTAAAATCTCAATTTCAACTTTAATTGATTCCAATGTAATATAGTAATTTTCCATGATTCTCCTAACCTCCAAAAGTTGTGTAAGACATGGCTCTAAGTTTATAGCAAGAGAAACATAATTAACTTCAAAATACCAAATTCCCATTGGTCCATAATCTATACACCTCAACTCATGGAATTCTTCATCAATAAACTCACTAATTAATATCATTGGAGAAACACATTAAACCATTGATATGGTAAGAGTTTCAATAATTTCTAAATTGAATTTTCATCTTGTTGTGATTTAATTAAGCATAAAAACATAATAAAAATTTCCTCTAGTACTCAACAATTATTGCGTAGTTTCTGTCCACAAACCCAACCAAACATAGTGGCCTTGGATTCCCATGTCCTCCATTTCTATGGTCCACCTTTGTAGAACCATAAGACCCACTTCATAGCCTCCTTTTGTTTAATTATCAGATTTGACATGAATCATTATTTCATCTTAAATGAGTAGGCAATAATTGGTTGATTTCTCATTTCACAGCATTTTCAAATTCACCCATTTCATTTCAACATTATTAGTTACTTCAACTTTAACAACTACCATCACACATGTGTTCTTAACATCCAATTAAAAGTTCACCTCATAATAATTCTATAATTGACTACTTTGTTGCAAAATATATTCACATCACACAAAATAAAAATGAACTTACATTTTTCAGGACAAACGAAGTTAGACAGTTTTTTATTAACTTATTGTGAAATGAAAATGCTATGTATACCTACAATAGTCCTGATAAACAAAAGTTAAACAAATACATTAACATATATAAGGAGGAGGGAGATTAGAGGGACAAAAAAAATCATTGAAACTCTACATCAGCTCCAATAGACACATAAAAATATCCATTATTGACACAAACCTTGTCAATTCATATTTGCTAAGCTAATTTCTGGCATTCAAAAGACAAAACGAAGAAGCGAATAACAACTAAAAATAGAAATATGTACTCAATATATGTCAACGAACCTCGACATGCCGAAAAGATCATTGTAATATTTGCAAATGATACTAGACCTCCTTATTCCACTTTAATGCTTATATAAATATATGTATGCTAGATAAATAGTATTTGGAATAGATATATACCTCAATTCAATTAAACAATAATAGTTGAACAAATACAATATATTGGGCATCAATGTTTGGCCAAAGGTTTACCTAAAAGATTATCCCATAAATAACAAGCATAATATGAGCCTATTAAGAAACTAATATGTTGACATGATCTCATAATCACAATTTCATTAGAAAATAATTGAAGTTAAAGCTGAAACTAGTTTTTGGATGCTGTTCTAATAATTTTTTAAGTGTGATTATTTATTTTTTTAGTATAAAAGTCCTGATCCAAATGAATTTCATTTTTAGATCATTGTAATTAACAAACATAATTGTGAAAATATTGCCAATTAAGTGTATTTGAGTGATTCCCTACTTGGGCGTTTACCAACAAATAACCATAAAAATATAAAACTAGACTTTTTTCATCGCATACTTTATCATTTCCATAAGAATTTATCCCAAGTAGTTGGGGTTGTTTATATTTCAGAACTATAATAACTAACTTAATGTTAGTTATATGTAACAATAATGGTCTCCATTTAATGTACTGTGAACTCTCCTTTGCATCCTCATCAACAGAGAGAGAAACCTATCGACGTACTCATCAAATGTAAGAACCATTCCATATAAAAAAAGTTTAAGGAAAGAGATTAAAGAATCATTCAACCATGCAAGGTCTAAGAAAGAGAAGATTCATGGTTCATCAAATTATGGTACGCTTCTTCCGCATTCAAATTTTAATTTCTCACACATTAAATTATGATTTAATTAGCATAATTCTAACATCATTAACCCCAAAGCATGTCGAATTTCGAGGAAGACGAAATTGAGCAAATTTAGGGGATTTCTAAATGGAGACACTAGACTATAAATTAGGACTAAGGGTGAGTTGGGTAAGGTTTAGAAATTCAAGAGGGGATGATTAGAGAAGATTTAAGGCATAAGAACCTTCACCAAAAAATCCATCATTATAACTCAAGCTTCAAGCTTCAATTTCTTTTTGAAATTTCTAAGCAAGGGTTCTAAACCCATTTATAGTCTATCAAAATGCTTCTAAAGATTGTAAGGAGTCTTTGCAAATTTTCGGTTTTAGTCACTTTTGGCCCTTACTTAGAATAGGTATGCTGCACTTTTATTTATACATATTATAGTTATGAACTATGATTGACATAGAATCTACATGAATATGATGAGATTGAGAATGGTTCATTAGTCATAGACTAGAACTAAGCTTTTAGCCATAGAAGGAAGCCAATGTTTTAAATTATTCTTTAGTAAATAATTATTTTGAATAAAATACAAACAATTTTGGAGTAGAGACCATATTTATAGATGGGCACGCTGGGTATAGCGCTGAGGCTTTTTTTTGTATGTGTAACCAAGTACCAGACTTAATAATATTTCTGTATATATTTTCTTTCAAGTGAGGACTCCGACAAAAAGAAAATTAGGCGGCGACTCTCGCAAAGAACCAACATTGTGCGGACCAATTTAAAGCGTACAATAATATAAGTCTCTTAGGTTCGAACTTGTATGTCATTTACAATTTTAAACATACAAAGCAATATGTTTTAATTTAATTGCTCCACTCCGGGAATAGGTTAACCCGCAAATTAACAATCAGATTCGTTACTTCCATAAAATAGGTATGAATTGTGGTTTCAGTATCCTATAATCAATTATTATAATAAAATGATATAAATTATAAGAAAAAAAAACAGTATTAAAAAATGTCAATGATTCTTACAAGATCTAAACTGTTTTAGATCCAGGTTCATAATAAAACTCCATACATATTATATTATTATTATATATATATATATATATATACATATATATATATATACATATATATATATATACATATATATATATACATACATATTGTTAGGATCTAGGTCGCCGCTGGTGGACCGGGGGTTGGACCGGTTAGCAGTTCTCACTCGTAGGGTGGTGGTTAATCCGGTTAGAGATTAACACCGGGGTTTCAATACTACACAACCTGTCACAAACCCTTGAACTAGGTTCAAGCGCGGAAGAGGTTTACTTTCAGGTTGAAGCGGCACGCTTGTATGATAGGCACGGTCGGTTTCGGATGATGAAGATTTGGAGATGGTGGGTCGGTTTCGGTAATCTGGATATTCGGTATGGTTAGTATAGAGTCGGTTTGGAGTGGTATGGTTAAGTTAGTCGGTTATATAATGAAGCCGGCAGAAAGTAAATAACACAAAAGATTTTATGGATGTTCGGAGATAAAACTCCTACGTCACCCCTTCCTCTCGAAACCGCGAGAAGGATATTCACTAAGGAATACAAGTACAAGCCGATCGAGACTTATTTCCTGCTCGATAACACTCTTACAATTTACACCTAAATTGTAAAACACACTTTAACTTTCAACACTTAGGCTTTCTAGCACAGCACACTTTATCACTTGTAGTAAATGCTCTCAATATCACAGTTGTCTCTTAATGTCTTAAGTCTCTCCTGTTGTCCCGCATTTACTCTTCTGCAACTGCCTCCTTTTATAGGTGAAATATGCCAATGGTCATATTTCACTGCCTTGAATCTGATTGGCTGATCAGAGGTGCAGTGATTTAGTGTTTCAGAGGTTCAGACCTGCGGTCGTCTCCTCAGACCTGATGGTCAATCTCAGACCTGGCATTATGTCTCAGACCTGGCGGTCTGTTCATTCGGTGTGTAGGACAAGCCTGCCGGGTTTGTCTTTTACTTGATATAGGCACTGTCTGTTTGGACAGTTGTCTGTACTTTGAAGATTTCCTTTCTGGCTTATCCCGAAGTAGAAGGATCCGGTAGTACTGTTTTCTGCAGCCTACAGTCTTTCCTCAGACTTGCATGGATATGGAAGTATTCAGTCTGTTCCTTTGGTATCATTCTCAACAGATACCCAAATTGTCTTCTTGTACTGGTCGGTCATTTGACTTGGCCGAATGTCTTTGGTAGTTATGTAACCGGACTTCTTCCGGTTATTCTTGTCTTGTGGATGATCGGCTGTTTGATGGTTCCGGTTTTGAGCTTTGGCCGATCCTTTCTTTGTGCGGTCACGTTCCGAATACTCTTGATCGGTTTGGTAGCTTGACCGGTTAGATTTCTTCAGTCGGTTCTCTTGTTCATCCGGTCCGGTTCCTTGTTCCTACATGGAAAGTTTATTTAAGTTAGGTTTATTTGAACCGGTCTGAATTTATCTAACAATTTCTCCCTTTTTGATTATTTTATTTAAAATTATCAAAATCATGTAAGTTTGCAACCGTAGGCCGGTTGTTTTGTTTGGCCGGATTTTGACTTGGGAGAATTTTTCGAAAAGTGTTTGAGAAAAATTTTGGAAAAGGTCTTTATATGAGTCTCTATCTTTTATCTTATCAATTTCTCCCTTTTTGATTATTTTATTTAAAATTATCAAAACTAAGTAGAAATGCAAAATAAGGCCGGATTCAAAAATAACTTTATATATTTATATGTAGATGACCGGAAAAGACAAAATATATAGAAATACTAAGGCCAGTAAGAAAAGAAGGATAGTCCCTATTCAGAGTCCGTGAAGTCATAGGCGCTCTTCTTTTTCTTCGGTTGCTGTTGCCTAGTCTGTTCGGAAGAGCGTCGCCTTTTAGACCGGGACCGCAGTTGTTCTTAAACTTCGTCCTCGACTTGGTCGGCTTGCTGCGATGTACTCGGAATGACCGGTTCAGAGATTTCTTTGAACATCTCGGCTATCTGAACTTTCTTAGGGGCCTCCCTTTGTCTCTTCTTCGGTGCTGAAACGGAGGCGGCCGCCTTCTTCTTCTTGTTTACTTCGGAGAATTCGTCCAGCTTCCGTTTTTGCCTTTCCAATCGTGCGGCATCCTCCGCAGCTCGGTTGGCCACTTTCTCAGCAAACCCTGGGAATATGGCCTCAGCATTTTTAATTCGTGCGGCTTCTACTTCCGCTTCGGTCAGCTGAGTTGGGCGCGGTGATACCAATTGTTAGGATCTAGGTCGTCGCTGGTGGACCGGGGGTTGGACCGGTTAGCGGTTCTCACTCGTAGGGTGGTGGTTAATCCGGTTAGAGATTAACACCGGGGTTTCAATACTACACAACCTGTCACAAACCCTTGAACTAGGTTCAAGCGCGGAAGAGGTTTGCTTTCTGGTTGAAGCGGCACGCTTGTATGATAGGCACGGTCGGTTTCGGATGATGAAGATTTGGAGATGGTGGGTCGGTTTCGGTAATCTGGATATTCGGTATGGTTAGTATAGAGTCGGTTTGGAGCGGTATGGTTAAGTTAGTCGGTTATATAATGAAGCCGGCAGAAAGTAAATAACACAACAGATTTTATGGATGTTCGGAGATAAAACTCCTACGTCACCCCTTCCTCTCGAAACCGCGAGAAGGATATTCACTAAGGAATACAAGTACAAGCCGATCGAGACTTATTTCCTGCCCGATAACACTCTTACAATTTACACCGAAATTGTAAAACACACTTTAACTTTCAACACTTAGGCTTTCTAGCACAGCACACTTTATCACTTGTAGTAAATGCTCTCAATATCACAGTTGTCTCTTAATGTCTTAAGTCTCTCCTGTTGTCCCGCATTTACTCTTCTGCAACTGCCTCCTTTTATAGGTGAAATATGCCAACGGTCATATTTCACTGCCTTGAATCTGATTGGCTGATCAGAGGTGCAGTGATTCAGTGTTTCAGAGGTTCAGACCTGCGGTCGTCTCCTCAGACCTGATGGTCAATCTCAGACCTGGCATTATGTCTCAGACCTGGCGGTCTGTTCATTCGGTGTGTAGGACAAGCCTGTCGGGTTTGTCTTTTACTTGATATAGGCACTGTCTGTTTGGACAGTTGTCTGTACTTTGAAGATTTCCTTTCTGGCTTATCCCGAAGTAGAAGGATCCGGTAGTACTGTTTTTTGCAGCCTACAGTCTTTCCTCAGACTTGCATGGATATGGAAGTATTCAGTCTGTTCCTTTTGTATCATTCTCAACAGATACCCAAATTGTCTTCTTGTACTGGTCGGTCATTTGACTTGGCCGAATGTCTTTGGTAGTGATGTAACCGGACTTCTTCCGGTTATTCTTGTCTTGTGGGTGATCGGCTGTTTGATGGTTCCGGTTTTGAGCTTTGGCCGATCCTTTCTTTGTGCGGTCACGTTCCGAATACTCTTGATCGGTTTGGTAGCTTGACCGGTTAGATTTCTTCAGTCGGTTCTCTTGTTCATCCGGTCCGGTTCCTTGTTCCTGCATGGAAAGTTTATTTAAGTTAGGTTTATTTGAACCGGTCTGAATTTATCTAACATATATATATATATATTTTATAGTTGAGATAAAAAAAAATATTATATTTAAGTTCCAATCAGATGGTGCTAAATGTGTGGGAAGAATTTGTACCACTTTCAATTCCTGCCATTTTCTTACACCAAAGGAGAAAGATATTGATCATTTGTTTAGTGTCTACCTTCAAATAAATAGAGAAAAGATTAAGTGAATAATTTTTTATTAATTATGCAATTAATTAAAATATGCCATCTTACTAATCCATTTAATCGCCCTTAAACTATGGATTAATGATTAAATTTACTCTTTTAAGTATCAAACTTTTGAATATCCTCTCAAACTATGTATTTGTTTTAAATCTACTATTTTTAACGTTATGAAATAACGTCGTTTAATTTTAAATTTAATAATTAATAATTTAAACATTTACAAATATATTTCATTAGTGAATACAAAAAAAAACAATAAATATATTAATAAGCTGCATTCTCAATTCCTTGCACAATTTTCAACAAGGTGAGGATGTTCCAATTTATATATATATATATATATATATATATATATATATATTACTACTACATTATCTTACCTTTTTGTTTAGGCCCTACCATATAGTAGATTATTGCTCCAAATGTGAATATGTAGATCTTCAAATAAAGTAAAAGTACTTCTCGATTGTCTTTTTTTAATGACCCAATTTCGAAGGTAATTCCATGTTTTTTCAACATAATTAATATTGTCCATACACTTATTAAGTTTATCCTCACAACATAACTATATGAGAAATAACAAAATTGATCTAGTGCCTAGTAACCATGTTACTCCACTAAACAACATTGTTGCTGACTTCAAATTATTTCCAAAGAAATTGAAGTTGTGAAATGATCATTTTTTTTATCTCCCCTTCTAAATTTAGGACTATAAAGTTTAGACTTTTCCCCCTTAAAATTTACAAAATCTTATGAAATCTTTCTAAAAAGTAAAAAAAATGTAGGAATCAACGGTTGGAATCTTTTCATAAATTTTAAACTATTTATTAGGGAAAAAATCAAATTTAAGTTACATTCTTAATTATCTATGTATGAGTCCATCCAATCTGTTGACTTTTGCAAATTAAGTTATCATGACCTACTAGAATATCTGAGGACTCTATCCTTCTCCTTTTATGAATATCTGATGTACTAATTTTGAAATATCTCAATTAAGTTCATAAACTCAAGCCTCATAATAAATGGAACTCCATCATACTAAGAATCCTTCTAAAACAATACATGTTCCTCAATCTTCATTTTAAAATGGAGAAGACTCCATGCACATATTATGATTTTCCAAGAATTTGTTGGTTGTTAAGTAACTGTCTTCAATAATCTAATCTTTGTAGAAATAGAGAATAAGATTATTTATATTATGTATAGAGAGAATGAACGAGATACAATTTAAGATAAATGAGAATACGATGATTTACAATGTCTAGATAGAAAGAATGTGATAAAATTTAAAATAAATGATGTTGTCAATTTGACCTTTAAACTGGTGAATTTCATAATAAATACATATTTTAGGATTAATTGTATTAGATATCAAAATGTCTTTAAGGACATATGTCAAAACTAGTCCATGTTTTAAGGCCAGATATATATGGATTAACAATTTTTCTTATAATGCATATGACCCATTCAAGACCATTCAATGACTTACTAATTGTAAATTCTAATAATTATGAATTCACAAAACTGCATAGCACTATATTTCTTTATTACTTACGTACCTCGTCTCCCGTATTCACATTACAACAAAAGAATATGAAAGAAAAAATTTTGTTCTTAAATTACAAAATTAAGTTTTTCGTAGTCTCATAATGATTATATTAGTTATTGAGTAAGGGCTCTAATAAACCAATTATTATATTTTTTTAATAATTTTTTCTTTTAAATATTTTTATTAATGATCTTATTTTCTTCAGTTATAATATCCTCTTATTTTTGTTTTAATTTGGTATTTTATCCAAATAGTCAATGCTAATATTTTTTATTGGTCTTAATCCAATCATATGTGTTTTGTTTACAAGTTATTTAGCAAACACATTGTCATCCTTTCATTATGACGATTTTTTTTTCAGGTGTTGATTCACCCCATCATTCTATGCCCATGAAATTCTACTTTCTTGGATAGTTTTCTTTTTAGGCAACACTGTCATTCCGTCTTTGAATGGATCTCGAGACTAATAAGTAACTTCAGAATTTATTTTCAGCTTTTGTTTCACCCCAGCATCAATTTGATTCTAAATTTTTCGTTAGTTTATTAGTCAAGACATTGTCATCATTAATTGGATAAAGCTCACAAATTTATGAAGTTTGAGGAACCAACATCAACATTTTACAGTCTTGTCTTCAACCTTAAGTTGTTCAAGTACTTTCCATCTCGAGTTGAGGAAATATGTTATAATATATAATAATATTTTTTTGTAAGATATTATCACAATATTATAAATTGTGATAATATCATTATTATACTATATTAGTTTTCTTATAACTCTAAAGTAATGTCTATATAATAGACACAACCTATGTAACTCTAAAATAATAACATACAATACATTCTTTTATCATTCTAATATGGTATTAGAGCCAAAATTTTATTTTTGAACTACAAAATCTAATATTCCGTTGCCTTCATCAATGGTTAATTTAATCATTGATGGAGGGCTCTAATAAAACTCTAATATTTTTTTTTATATTTTTAATAATATATTTTCTTTTTTAATATATCGGTTAATGTTCTTAATTTATTGGGAAATCATATTCTCTGATTTGTTGTTTCACCCAACATTCTATTCCAATGGGATTTTCCACTTCGCTAGTTTATCATTCAACATAATTATCATATCATTTGATAGATTTTAACAATCATGGGTTTATGAAGTTTGAAGAACATAATATCAGTATTTTACTATCTCGTCTACAACTTCAAGTTTCTACAACTTCAAGTTGTTCAAATTCTTTTAATCTTGAGTTTGAAAGGGGATATTATAATATATAATAATATATCTATAAGATATTATCATCACAGTATTTTTTTTGAAAAATGACTTATTTGCCATTTTTATTTTAATCACAAAAGGGAAAGAAAAATCAATATGGGTTCGTTTATATCATTTTAAACAAACCCTAAAATTGATACTTATGAAAATAAATGAAATAATTCATAAACACGCATTAGTAAATAAAAATTACAAAACACTTTTAAACAACTAAAGATCCTTATACAAATCTAGTTTTAGGACTTCATCGAACTTGATTTCCCATTCTCAACATAACTCCCAATTTCTCGATGTGAATGGAATACGCCTCCACGTGTGAATTAGAGTGTGGCTGTTATGATAATATCATTCCTAATTTGATCTTCGATTCTTCTAGCTCTCGAACAGACCATAGCATTCCTTTTTGTCCATACTTGATATACAACCGCCCAAAATTGTACTTCATGACGTTAACAAAAAATGAGCTTCCCTTAGCCTTTTCAATATTAAATCCTTTATTTGGTTCCAATATATAGGAAAATCCAGTAGCTCCATATCTTAAGTGAGCCATCTCCACATTTTAGCGATAAAAAGATAATCGCCAAACAAATGATTTATATATTCTTCCTCCCTTGAGCATAAAACGTAGCAAGTACTCAGAATTAACATATACTTACTAATTCGATCCATAATCGAAAGAAGGTTACAGAAAGCATGCCATAGGATGAATCAATGACGTGAGATGATCTTAGAGGACCACACCACGAGCATCCACTCCACAACCGACCCCCTCTCTCAGATTACATCCCATACTTCGCTGGATTTTAGTCTTCCGTCCACATAATTAAGAAGAACCACTGGTCATGCCAAAATAGTGTGCCTCGATTGTCCCCCAACCGGATGTCATATAACGAAGTAATGTTGATTTTGAGTTTTAAAATTTTCTTTAACGACCAGTCCATTCCATCCTTGATTTTGCTCGTCCAAATACTTCTTTCCCATTTCATGAATCGAGAGTTTAACCATTTTATCTAGAGTGAATATTGTTTACGTTCAATCTCCCAAAGGTTCTTAAATGTTAGTGCTTTGTTCTATTCAATTCAACTTTTCAACCCGATACCGCCTTCCTCCTTCGGTTTAAAAAATCTGTCCACTTAACCTTTTTACTCCATTCTCTGCCCAA
Organism: Impatiens glandulifera; assembly: GCF_907164915.1. Classification (NCBI taxonomy): domain Eukaryota; kingdom Viridiplantae; phylum Streptophyta; class Magnoliopsida; order Ericales; family Balsaminaceae; genus Impatiens; species Impatiens glandulifera. Next base: position 28,679,171 of record NC_061866.1, read on the forward strand.
AATGAAGTCTCACAACAAAGTATCTATCTCCTTCATCACCCTTTTTAGAAGAACCAGATGATGAGCCCAATACCCAACGATACCCATAACCACACACTTAACCAACTCAATCCTCCCGACATATGTAAGATTCTTTGTTGCCCAACCTGAGATATTGTTCTTAACCTTTTCGATTAATGACCGACAATTTATGATATGAATCTACTTTACTGTCAACGGGATCCCTAATTACCTCACTGGAAAGTTTCCCACCGCAATACTCATGTTACCATAAATTTCCTCCTTTGTCTCCTCCTTAACTCCTTTATAGAATCTAAACTTGTATTCTCGTTAATAGTAAGATCTATTATCAGAAAAGAAAGTTGGTGCATCCCTTATGGTTTTAATAGATTCAACGTACGCGTTTGCGAGAATGAACAAGTCATCGACAAAGCATAGATGTGTAATCTCCTCCTCCTCATAGAATGGATAAAAGATGTATGGATGGTTCTTCTGGAATATTGTAAAGATGCTCTCAAAGACCTCCATGATGAGGATGAAGATAAACAAAGAGAGGAAATCCCCTTGCATCACCTTGTTTCCCCTCTTGAAGTAGCCTCTGTGAATCCTATTAATACCAACTACAAAATAAGAGGTAGAAATACATTACGAAATCCAATCTATATAAACTTTCAGAAAACCAGCAACTACCATGAAATCTTGAATAGTTTCTCATCTAACTGAATCAAAATTCTTTTTGATATCTTTGAAAGTCACTCTACGGGTTATGTTTCTTCTCCCATAACTCTTAAGAAGGTTTTACAGGAGTAAAATGTTGTGAGATATAGTTCTACCGGGGACAAACGTGGATTGTCCTAGACTAACAATCTATATGACACTTTTAAAACTTTTTGAAAGTATTTTTGAAATTATTTTATAAATGACATTGCAGTAAGATATTGGCTTAAAATACTGAACTTTTCCAGGCACAAAAGTCTTAAGAATAAAAGTAAGAATTGTTTCATTCCATTGTTTCAACATCTTCCTATTTTAAAAAAATTACAACACCCTCTGGGTGACATCATGATCCACAATCGACCAATTCTCATAAAGAACTCAGCATTGAACCCATTCTGACCCAGAATTTTATTCTCATTGATGTTAAACAACGCTGTCTTGACATTCTTTAATTGTAACAACCTTGAACAAATTCCTAATATGGTGAAATTATTTTATTGATGACCTGATAGAAAGTATTAAAGTGACTAGGTTGTTGTTTTTTAGTCCTCATAAGTTATCTATTGTACTGGACAACAAGGTCATGAACCCGCCTTTGCCCTTATGCATACTCCCCATCATGTTTCTTAAGCTTGTACACGTCGTTATGCAAGTTTCTGGATAAGCATTTTTGAAATTTGTTTTTGTATTTTTGTCACCAAGGATATCCAATTCTGCCTCGATTTTTGTGCTTTACAAAGTTTTCTTCTAACGAGCTCAAATTTCTGAATTTGCTAAGGGCAGTCTTCTCCTCTTCATTATACACAACAAAGCTTGTTGGAGATTTTGGAAGATTCAGTCATTCAAAATCAGATTATTATTGAGGTGTAGCTGCCAGTTTAGAGAAAGAAAAAATTCATGGGATTATGAAGAATCAAGATCTAACATGGCAACATGATGAGCAATTAATGGATTTATGTTATCCAAAAATATGTTATGAAAGATCAACATTCTGTTAGGGTGGTACAAAAAGTGGGTGAAGTAGGTAGATTATGACAGCAGATGAATTATGTTGGGCTGGCATGTTTTAGGCAAATCATTAAATCTACTCAGGATCTGCGAATTATAAGGTCAAAAGAAAGTATTTCTCGGTAGTGAAGGGTTGAGAATGAGAAAATATATCATAAATTGGAGTTTCTTGAATATCTGATAGTTCAAGAGTTGTGGAAGATTCAGTTTCACCATTCAATAAATTCTATTTAAATTTATAATAAGGAAGAGGAAGAAGAGGATAATTCTAGTGATGGAAACTATTTCCCCGGAAAGAAAATATTTTCAAGTGAAACTGTCCAATCTCTAGCTTCTAAAGTAAAAGGTTCTAAACAAGCATTAAATAGATAAATAAAAGATGTAGATTTGGCTATAAATAAGTCAGCAAGAGCAAAATGGAGGAAAGAAAGAAGAGAACTCGACTAGGAGAAAAAGGCAGCAAAGAGCCTAGCTAATTCTTTTTCGCATTCATGATAATCACAACGTGGAACATAAGAGGTCTCAATGACCCCCTTAAATGTAAGGAGTTCAAGAAGATTTTTCAAAGGTACAAGATTACGATTTTCGGAATTCTAGAAACAAAATTCAAATTGAAGAATGTGAATATAATTAGATCACTCTATTTTAATGAAAATTGGAATCTTAATCATAATTCAAATGCAAACACGGATAAAATTTGGGTGAGTTCAAAAGTTTGTTTACAAGTGAACATATTGTCGTGATGGATGTTAAGGTAACGTTGACTAATATTCATGTTAGTGTGGTCTATAGTAGCAATTCTGACTTCACTAGAAAGCAATAGTGGAGGAACTTGAATAGATGAATTGACTCTCCTAACTCATGTTTTGGTAGAATTAGGCTTTTTGACGACCAACATTAGCGACGGTTAACACACGTCGTGATTAATATATATTATTAGTGTCGGCGACCATTCCTCCATGGTTAATAATATTTTTTAGTGTCGGCGATGTAACGCCGACGTTGATAAAAAAAATATTAGCAACGACTTTCGTTGTCGACGTCGTGGCTAATATTCTGGCTTTCCCGCCACTCTCCCATCATTATTATCAGCCATGGTGTTCATTATGAATATCGTAGCTAAAAGTCTGGTTTTCCCCCTTTCCCTATCATTAATAAAAATAATATTAGCCATAGTGTTAATCGATAATATCACCCTCAACAATAACATAACGTTGTGACTGATATTCCTAAACTATTAGAGACAACTATAGTATAATGCAATGAATAATGTTATATATCCGTCAAAATTTGTAATGATTTTGTGAGTTTCCGACGATATTTTTGACGAATTATTTCATTTGAAATATTCTGTAGGAATATCCATTGAAAAGTTTGTGATGTTTCCGTAGGAATATCCATAAAAAAGTTACTGATGTTCTTACCACAGAATTTCCGACGAATATTTGTTTATTAATAATATTTAAAACAAATAACTAACAATTTCTTACAACTATTAAGTTTAAATTTGCTAAATGAACATTCACTTAAAAAATTGTATCACTTAATAGTTACTAACAAAAAAAATTATTCATAAATGTATCACTCAATAATTTCTATCAAAAATTCTTAAAAAAAGTGAATGTTAATCTTTACTCCCATTTTAACTCATAATGCTCTATTTCAACATATTTGCTCCAACTCATTTATCAATTCTTACACACATAAATGCATTAGAGGTTTATAGGCGTTGCACTAATAATGAACAACAAGCCTATCATATCACCCTACAAAAAAATTAAACTTGGTTATAGAATAACTTACCAAGAGGATTTAAATTGTTTAAAAAATTAAAATGTATTTTTTTCTAATAAGTTAATCATCACAAATGTTAGCAACCTAAATTCAATTAACTTACGTTGAATTAACTCAACCATAAATTTATTACTCTTATGGCATTGTTTTCAAGTATAAATCATATCCCAAGTATATATTCAATAGAAGATAAATCAGCAAAATCTGAATTTTACTTCTATGGATTTATCAACCTCACAACAATATATATGTAATTAAGTATTCAATAAATACACAGTGCAAAGCTCTTTAATATTTATCAACTTCAACCTATGTTTCATCATCTGTCAATAACTTACTTGTGAATAATTTAGAGAAACTGGAGCAGCATTAACATATATGTAGTAAAAAGATTCTTAAATATTTTGAGCTTTGAAAGGACCTATCTAATATGTCCAGGCCCGGTCCGGAGGGGTAGGCAGCCTAGGCCACGGCCACGGCCTAGGGCCTAGGACCAAAAAGGGGCCCATTTTTTTTATATATGCTAGGTATTAGTAAGGATTTTTAATTTCTTATTTTTTAATTTTTTTTATTATGTTAGATTTTTTGGCTCATGGCTCTATAGCCCAAATAGAGAAACAAACTAACATTATCAGAAAAAAAATTTAAAACCCTACTGTGTGTCTCTCTCAGTCTCTGTATCCTACATCGACAACGAAACCGACAACGAAACCGACAACAAAATAATTTCGACAGTGGCTCTGTTTTGCTGGGTTGAGCCTTGAGTTAAGGTTTAACCATTAAAAGTGAAAATTCAACATCAGGGTTTGATTGTTATTTATTTTTATGTTTTGTTTTGAGATTGTGTATTTGTGTGGTTAAGCCGTAAAGATCTTTGAAAATAGTTTACTTGTTTGATGGCGCCGAAAAAATATTTATCTGGATATGAAAAACGAAAAATGAAAAGATCTTGTTTAATTGCATTTTTTAAGAAGTTTCGAATAGATGGGTTTGTCTCTAGTTTAATTATTGCAAATGATATTGCATGTGAAATGGACATAGATCCTTTTTTTCGACTAAACGTGTTAAGAAGATCCCTAGAAAATATTTTGATGATAATACTTCTAATGTTGAACAACAATCGCCAGAAGAATCTTTTAGGATCAACAATTTTTTAGTATTGGTTGATATGTCTCTTGCATCCCTAAAACATAGGTTTGAAAAATTGAATGAGTTTAATGACTTATTTCGGTTCCTTATGAATTCTGGAAAGTTGAAGGCATTGAATGAAAGAAAATTGAAAGAAAAATGTAGCACATTTTGTAATGTATTTTCTCATGAAGGTACGTGTGATGTTAATTTGAGTGATTTGTTTTCTGAACTAAAAATACTACAAGTTGCTTTACCTAGTTTGGATATGCCCGCTGCTGAAATTCTTGATTTTTTAATGTCAACAGATTGCTATCCTAATGTCTCTATTGTATATCGGATTTTACTAACATTGCCTGTTACGGTAGCTTCTGCTGAAAGAAGTTTTTCTAAGTTAAAATTATTGAAAAATAATCTAAGATCTTCGATGTCTCAAGATAGATTGAATGAACTTGCTATTTTATGTATTGAAAAAGATTTTTTTGAATATATTTATTACGATACAATTATCAATGATTTTGCATCTAAAAATGTAAGAAGAAGTCACTTTCGTTGACAATTTATGTTGCATCTTTGTAGATATTGGAAGGTTATTAAAGATCAACGGTGAAACACAAGTGAAGTTTATGCGTAGGGCCCAATTTCGTGCTTTCTCCTAAAGCCTAAAAAATTTCAGGAACGGCATTGAATATGTCTCGTACTTTATAGTTACTCCTTTATATATTTCCTATAACTCTGACACCTCCCTTATCCCCCCTCCTTTATTCCCCAATGACTCAAGGATACAATTCCCATTCCTTGATTACCTATCTAGAAGAAAATTATTTCTTTAAACTCAACTAAACTCTCATTGTATTGTAACTACATAATAATTTGACAACTGAAGAGATGGTACAAAGATCAGAGGGGATTACTTAATTATCATCTGGTGGGAGTGGCAAGTTACGATAAAACATCTACATCGCTAATCATTTCTTGGGCCAAAAGGAACTCTACAACCTAGAACTATAAACTAAATCAAGAAAACATCTAGTTGAAACCTAAATATCATAAAGAAACAAGTAGAATCTAAAAGATACAGTTCATTCCGAACAAACAATTATTGATGAATGGTAAATTAATGTCTTATAAGGAGGAGATGGTAAGGGAAAGAGAATAACATGTATACATATTATTTCAGAAATATCTATCCAATTCTTCAACCTATAAATAGAGCAAATAAATTCATAGATAAAACAAGTAATTATTACAATATAAAAATATGCAAAATCCAAAAGAATTGGCAATAATTAAGACAATCACTTGCTTTCTTCGTGCATGTGTAAGAACACCTCCATACTTAAGAACCATAAGTGCTTCAACAGATCATTCTTGTTCTTCTTCTCTATTATTTTTTGAAATTGTTACTCATTTTAATGACTTTAATTGGACCTTCCGATTAAAAATAAAAACTCATGAAGCAATCATTTGTCAGATAAAACCATACTTATATGCGAGAAGAGGTAAGAAATATATTAGGTAAATGACCTTCACATGTGTGTTAGAATTTTTAGGGCCACTAATATAATAAATAATTGTGCAAATGTCATATTTAATATAAGGCAAAATAATGTGATCTAATTTGATTAAGTTTATGACATATGAGTGTATTTGTCATTAATATAAAGTGAACATATCTAAGTGACATTTCTAATTTTATGAAGGGGCTGAATTAGAAATAACCTAACTATAATAACTAACTCAATGTTAGTTATATGTAACGGTAATGGTCCCCATTTGATGTTCGGGCAATTCTTTTTTGCATCCCATCAACAAAGAGAAACCTATTGACGTACTCATCAAATGGAAGAACCTTTTCACATAAAGAAAGTTTAAGGAAAGAGATGATTAAAGAATCATTCCATCAATGAAAAGTCTAAGAAAGAGAAGATTCACAATTCATCAAATTCTTCCGCCATTCAAATTTTAATTTCTCAACACATTAAATTAATTAAATTAAGATAATTAGGATAACTCTATCATAACTATCCTAATTTAATTTTGTGAGAAAATTATATCGGTATAGATATATTTGTAATATGCATGCAAGGAATATATATATATATATATATATATTATATTATATATATATATATATGTATATATATTATATATATATGTATATATATTATATATAGATTTATGATAATTTCAAATCATATCAATAATATTATTAGGAATAAATATATTGATTTTGATAATATTATTAAAAATATATATTTTAGATTATATATATATATATATACTTCATTAAGATTGATATATCTTCAAATTAAGATGGTATGATGTTATCATGAAGATTGATACGAAGAGATATTTGAATTATCTCATAATATTCCACTATTTAGGAATATTTAGATTTTTTCAAATGATTGATTTCGAATTATATATATATATATATATATATATATTTATATTGGTTTTGATAATTTCAAATCATAATATTAATAATATTAGAAATATATATTAATTTTGATAATCAAATGAATAATATATATATATATATATATGTATTTCATTAAGATTCATATATTTTGAATTTAAATTAAATTTTATGAAGTCATGAAGGATTATTGACGATAAATTAAAGGATATTTGAATTTTAATATTAAGATAAAATAAATGAATATTTGAGTTTTCTCTCTCATAATTTCGAATATTTGGATATATTGATTTCGATAATAGAGAATAATTGAGTAAAAAATATAAAAATTTATGAAATTATTTAATAATGTTTATTAGATTTATGGACAGTTAGATTATTAATTAAATATCATTAGATTAGGGATATTTGTTGTTAATGGATTAAATAATATATATTATAAATTAAAGAGAGAATTAAGAAGGAATAATATTTATGGTTATTTATATATATATATAAATCAATAAATAATAAATTTTAATTATAACCTTTATTTTAGGATTTAAATATTAAGGTTAATGATTATTAATAAATTAATGAATAATTGAATTTGGCCATAAAAATATTTAAAATTTGGTCAAATAAATTTTAAAGATTGATTATTTAAGTTGATTAATATGAAACATTACAAATTTCAAAATCAATGAAAATTTTAAATTTTATGGTATAATTTTATTTTTTATAATAAAATAAATTACATGTTTTTTGGAAAATTATATTATTGATTTGGGTTATATACAATAATATGACATTTAAATTTAAAATAATGATATTATTGTTCATTATTTGGATTTTATTAATTAATATAAATAATCACCAAAGTGACAATGTTTGTTGAAATTAATTAAGACAATTTTGAATGGTAGTTATTGTGTAATTCATGTGATTATATTATTTGGTCCAAAGGCTGATAATTAATTATCAGAATTGCATTAATACTTGTGATGGTAAATATGTGATAATTATAAAGTCTTATTTATGTGAATAATTAATCCATTCAAAAATAGATTAATTATTTGATATTTCTTATTATTAAGGTTTGATCAATACAACAAAATACTATTAGTAATTAATATTACTGTCCAAAGACTTGATATTAATGTTGCATTAAGTATTTTGAGATGTGATAAATCATTATTTGAATTTAGTTGTTACTTAAGTTTATAATAAATGTGAACAACTATTTTATTAAATATTCTAAGTGATTAAGAGGTATAATTTTTATTATGTCAAGTTAAAGATATTTTTTTTAGACGAAACTGTAATATTTTTTTTGAGGATATTAAGTTTGAGAGGAGAAATTATTATGTCTTTAGAAATGATTTAGATTAATAATTTCCATTGAGGAGGATTTGATTTATATCTCAAATGTTTTTATGACATTGATAAGAATTTTATTCCTATGGATTATAAAGTCCAAAAAAAAAAAATCAAGAGTAACAAGACAATATTGATCAAATTCATTAAGTACAAACTCAACAATCCTGAAATCAAGTGTCTTTATGACAATCCAGTTTAATTGAATTACTCTTTAAGGACAATTTATAGTACTCGTTGCATATTTTGATATGGAGTTTCACCATAATAGATGTTTAAGAGTTTTTCAATAGACACATTGAAAAAGAATTTGGTACAACGAGAAAACTTTATGTCGAGAGACCAAATTAATATGTTTTACAAATTAAAGACTTAAAGAAGCATCTCGTTAGTGATACCATAAATTTCACAAAATAACAATTATCTCTTTTGGTTTTGAGGTGAATTTAATTGATTATTTGTGTATCACAAGTTCAGTGGGAGTAAACGTCTATTTATAGTTTTATATATGAATGACATTTTATTTGTCATAAATTTTTCTTGACATTAAGTAGCCAAGAGTTATAAGAAATTTAAAAAGAACTAAAAATTAAATGTTCACATATAGAAAGTCAGAAAGTCTTGAGATCATTGAGTATTCTGACTCCAATATTACGGGATGCCAAAATAGTATGAAATCTACTTTGGGTAATATTTTTCGCTAGCTAGTTTTGTCGTTTCTTGAAGAAGTGTCAAACAAACACCTATGACGTCATCCACTATTGCAGCGAAATTTATGACATGTTACTAGGCATCAAATTAAGTGATTTTGAGATCAAGTTTATTTTATGAAAAAAATGATACAAAGTGAATAGATTTCTATAAAATATATATGTACAAACTCTATGATTATGAACCTCTTGGCAATAGGTTTATCATCTAATGTCTTTCATGATGATATTGCTCGTATGAGTGTCGTAATCTCTAACTTCAGTAGCACTTTATAATTAGGTTGTCTTTCAGTTTAGTTATTTTATAGATCTTTATGAAGTTTCTCATTCTGATCAGAAATTAAGTATTATTCAATTCATTACACTTTGTATAATTATGTTTAAAGTATGATCTCACTAAAGTCAAGTAGGACCAGTTGAATATAATGTGGGAAAAGAAAACCTTCTTAAAGAAGAATATGCCTGCCTGAGATTTTTTTATTGAATATCTTGATGAATAGAAAGCTAATCATGCAATCACATATTGGCCACCTAAAAGAACACAAATATTTTTTTTTATGATCATTAACATTCAGAAGGATTTAAAGTAAGTTATGTAAAAATAACTAAATAAGAAAAATTAAATATGGAAAACAGTAATCCACCAAACTAGATGGGACACTTTGCTTCTTTTATAGAACTAACTCAAATTGTGTAATAGGACTGAAAATGAGACGAGCTGCTCGCGAGGAGCTCGGTCAAAGCTCGACTCGAGCTCGGTCAAACTCGAGCTTGAGCATGCTCGAGCTCGACTCGTTATATAATCGAGGCGAGTTCGAGTAGTTATATACTCGGCTCGAGTACTCGACGAGCTACTCGAATATATATAATTTATATTAATATATTTTATATTTAATTTATATTTTATATTTTATATATATTTTTTAATTTATATTTTATATTTTATATTTTATATTTTATATTTTATATTTTATATTTTATATTTTATATTTTGTATTTTGTATTTTATATTTTATATTTTATATTTTATATTTTATATTTTATATTTTATATTTTATATTTTATATTTTATATTTTATATTTTATATTTTATATTTTATAATATAAAAAATTGTAATACTTTAATTAAATATAAAATATGAGTATTAAAATATAAAATATAAATTTATACTCTAAATGGCTAAATCCCTAACGGGCACCCTCCCTCTTCATAGTTCATTCTTCTCCAGTTCTCCTCCAAAGTCCAAAATCCCTAACCCTAACCTTTCTCCTCCAAAATCCCTAACCTCTTCTCCTCCATAGTTCATTCGGACAACCGCCAACAAAGAACTAGGTTTTCATCAAACGAGAAAGCAAACGTCACCAAGGAGCTCAATGCAAAGCACCGAAAGGTTTTCATCGTTTTCCCCTTTTTAATTTTCATTTCAATTTCTTCTTTATTCTCTTTCGATCTTGCATAGATTCGATATGTTATACTTCCGATCTGTCAACAAAGAACTAGATTCTCTTCAATTTAATATATGCATTTAGGAATCTTGTTAATATGAATACTGTAATACTGCATTTAAGTCTGTACTCTGTAATACCTAAATCCTTAAAGACCACTTCTGTAATACTGTAATACTGTCCTAAATCAAAGGTTGAACGAAATTGGTATGAGTTATCTTCAATTTAATGTCTGCATTTAGGAATCTTGCTAATATGAATACTGTAATACTGCATTTAAGTCTGTACTCTGTAATACCTAAATCCTTAAAGACCACTTCTGTAATACTATAATACTGTCCCAAATCAAAGGTTGAACGAAATTGGTATAAGTTATCTTCAATTTAATGTCTGCATTTAGGAATCTTGCTAATATGAATACTGTAATACAATATTTAATACTACATTTAATGTCTGTAATACTGTATTTAATAAAATTTTCTAATATTACGCAAATAAGAATCTTTACACCATTCGTGAGGTTCCTTTTACAGATATTCGGTCTTTCAACAGGTAATCTCTCATGCTGCTTCGTTTATATTTACAGTTAGAAAGTATGTTTTTGCATTACGTCCTTGTCATATAATATTCGGTATATGAAAGATACAATTCGAAGGTCTAGAACATTGCCATGTGATGGAAATCTATTCCATGTGCTTTGTTGTGCACATATATTAAACTTATGTGTTCAAGATGGATTAGGGGTGATTGAAGATATAATTGGTGATATTCGAGAAGGCGTAGAATATGTTAATCGCTCAGAGGCAAGGCGTGTACAATTTGCTGAGTTTGTGCAACAATTGCAGTTAAAAGATCAGAAATTGATTCGTGATTGCAAAACAAGATGAAACTCTACATTTGAGATGTTAAGTTGTGCACTCAAATTTAAAGAAGCTTTCAAAATGTTCAATGAACGCGATCTTTCTATGATTGTTGCCCTTCAGAAGAAGGTTGGGAGAAGGCACGGGAAATTTGCTCACTATTAAAAGAATTTTGGACAGCAACACACATCATTTCAGGTAGTGAATATCCCACTTCTAATTTGTTTCTTCAAGAAGTTCAAAAAATAAAATCTACCTTGGATGGGCATGTGAATGATGAGGATTCTTTTATTAAAGAATTGGTTTTGAAAATGAAGACAAAATTTGACAAGTATTGGGGTGAGTGCAATTTGTTGATGGCTTTAGCTGCAGTTCTAGATCCAACCAAAAAAATGTTAGCAGTTGAGTTTTGTTTTCCAAAACTTTATTCCCATGGTGATGCCCAAAGAAATATTTGTAAGGTTAAAGATGCTCTTGTTAGCCTTTATGATGTCTATGTTGCTGAAAATGCTTGTGAAAGGATTTCTCGTTCATTCCATTTGGAAAATATTGGCTCTTCCAATTCTAATACGACTCAACGTGATTCTTCCTCCAATTGGGATGACTTTGATGCTTATTGTGCGGAAATTGAGACTTCAGAGCCTTCAAAATCTGAATTATTAGACTATCTCGAAAAGGGTCGTTTGAAGAAGAGTGAAATTCCTAAAGATTTTTCATGTTTAGATTGGTGGAAAATGAATAAAAGACTACAATATCCAGTTTATCAAAAATGGCCGCTGATATTTTAGCTATTCCAGTAAGTTCGGTAGATTCCGAAGCAACATTTAGTGCTGGGACGAGGGTCATTGATTCTTATCGTTCATCACTTTCCCCAGAGACGGTGCAAGTTCTTCTATGTGGAGGAGATTGGCTTCGACATTTGCATGGAGTGAAAAAAAATACGAGGGTAAGTGAAATTTAATATTTTTTATTTTACGTTAACATATATTATTATTTGAACATTAATTTAGCTATATATTGTTTTTTTCAGAGAGATAAAACTTATCAAGAAATTTGTCTTCCGGAATCCAAATAAGGTGTTATTTTTTAGTTTGGACTTTGGAAGTTTGGATTAAGTAAGTTTGGACTTTGGAATGTTGGGAACTTTGGAGTTTTGATTAAGTAAGTTTGGTTGTTTTATGTTGGACTAATTTAATATATTGTATGTTTGGACTTTGGATTTTAGATATTTTTAGTTAGAATGGTTATGTTTTAAGTTGAATGTGTTAATGTGTAATGTTGTGTGTTCTATTTGATTTTGATGGAATGTTTATGTTTTAGGTGAAATGAATAATTCTATATGTTTATTCATTTTGTTGTGATCTTTTGATATATTGAAAGTGTGAAACTATTTAGTTGATATGTTTTAATTTTGTATGTTTCGAGTCGAGTTCGAGCTCGAGCTCGAGCTATAAATCGAACTAATCGAGTCGAGCTCGAGCCGAGCTCTTGAGCTCGGTAAAATCAAGCTAATCGAGTCGAGTTCGAGTCGAGCTCGAGTACTTGTTTTGAGTTCGAGTTCGAGCTCGAGCTTTAATTTTGATACTCGATCGTGCTCGAGCTCGAGTTCGAGCCGTTGAAATTTTTTCGAGCTCGAGCTCGAGTAGACCTTTACTCGAGCTCGACTCGACTCGTTTTCAGCCCTATTGTGTAATCATATTATGTTAAACAGTATCCAAGAAATATTCGTTTTGAGACCTAATCTTGAAGAAGTTGATAAGTTCTCATGCAATGATTTAGAACATGAGAGCTTATAAGTTCAGGAACTCTAATAAACTATTTTCATCACAATGAAGAAAAAGAAAGTACACATTCTTCATGGCAACTGATACCAAAGGTCTAAAGCTCTTCTCACTTTTTTTTGGTTTCATAAAGTGGATGAACCATTAAAAAATAGCCTCATGTTATCTTTAATGTTTTATGATGTGAAACTCAAGCACAATCATAGAAGATCATGACTTGTAAATGATAAAAATCAAGCTCCACTCAAGTCAAGTCTCAATTATATTCAAAACAATAAACAATAGTGTATTTCGTGACATTAGTTAACTGTTAGGGATGCGTACCTTTCAATTAGATCTGAAGAATAACCTTGTCACCGAAATATATGATTTTAACACCATAAGAGAAACACGAATATATTATAATCAAACAACATGTAGTAAGAAAATTTAACTACTAAAGCTCAATATAAATTTCATAGTAACTAGGTACATTTGCTGCTAGTTATGGATAACACCTGTCATGTTCTATTCCTTGATCTATATACTGCCTCATGAACACAAATACATGATTGAACTAATGTAAGATCAGATGGTCAGCCCTTTCAAAAACAATTGATTAGATTGTAAGAGTTTCACAGTTGAATATATGTTATTTAGCAACAAATGAAGAGAATAAGAAGGAACTATCAAGTTAGAAAAACACAGATCTGAAAAAAAAATACAAAAACCATGACTCATAGTTTTACGGCGAAATAACAAGAACGATCTTATTAATGCAAGATGACATGATAATTGAACATAAAATACATAAACATACCAGATATGAGATTGTGAGCCATTATAGAAGTTCAAGAGGTAAACATAAAGTGATGAGGAAATATGTTGACAAAATAATCTCTAAGATCTCGGACAACACGCTTTCACGCTCTATGGCTCTATTGCAAAGCAAGGCGAAATCAGTGTCACTCTCTTTCACATGAAGATTTTGCTTAACTCATTAATTCATTATTGAACATAGAAAGCATGTTCAGTCACACATTCCGCCCATTAACAAAGAGGAATGTATTAATAAAATGCAAAGAAAAATAAAATTGGTTTATTTAGAAGATTTGAACATCAAGATCAGGCTTTAAGGATGGTATGTCAGCTCTTTGCAGATGACAATACTTACAGAAGAAGGCAACTTAAGGATTTGGATTTGTTTTTTGGTCGGGAAGAAGAATTACCTATATCGGTGAAGTTTTTGACAAAAATTCCAATGGAAACTTTCATTGAAATATCTGTTTATGTCATTAATAATAATTTCGGACCGAATCACATTCATCACAAAATATATAGAAAGTAACATCTGAAAATTTTGAGTGTTTACTGTCTATAAAAGCGAAAAGAATGGAGGTAAATTTCCTTAATTTTTTTCTATGTTTCTACCTATTTTTATAATTGTTTCTGACGTTTTTCAATTTTGTCGACTTTAAGTGTCAGGAAATTTTTGACACAAATCCCCAATCTTATTGTAGTGACTTAGAGGTTCATTTCTTATTTAGTAACATTTTCAAATTCACCCAATTCATTTCAACATTATTAGTTACTTCAACTTTAATAACTGCCCGTTACATATTTGTTCTTAACCTCCTATTTCAAATTTTACCTCATTATATTTGTATTATTAACTATTTTGTCACAAAACATATTCACATCACACAAAATAAAAATTAACTTCCATTTTTTCAGGACAAACAAATTTAATCACAGTTTTTTTAATTAATGTACATATTGTGAAATGAAAATGGTATGTATACCTCCAAAAGCCCCGATAAACAAAAGCTAAACAAATACACTAACATATATCTGGAGGAGAGCAATTAAAGGTATCGAAAAGTTAACCATAGAGTTACACAAAGGTGAAACAAATATTCAACAAAAGCTCCACAAAGAGACCTAAACAATAAAGAGACATACACAAACCAACCCTTATTAAAATATCAATTATTTCCATATACATGATCTGATTTAGGTGTAATAAATGGTTAGAATCACAAATTTGGAAGTTCAACCAACAACATGATCAAGAACATGACGTAGAGAGTACTTTGTGTAATATTTGGTAGGAGATACAAATTATATATGATATAAATTGTATAGAAGTATAAAGTTTAACTAGGTATAAATAATATAGAGTAGTATAAGTTGTATACATTATTAATGTTTGATATGAATTTTAAAAAATAATAATAGTGGTATATAGTTTATAATTTTGTGTTTGGTGTAGTATAAGAATGTACTATATGTTGTATAAATATGAATTTAAAATTATTACTATTATTATTTTCTATATTTACTTATATTATAAATAATATTGTTTATTATTATTATAAATTATTGTACTATTATTATTTAATAATTAATGTTATTTTGATTAAAATTTAAAAAAAATATATAATATAAATTGTAAATTATATTTCTTTCATTTAAATATTATTAATAATTGTAATAAAATAAACTTAAAATATAAATAATATATAAAATAAACAATATTATTTATAATATAAGTTAATATATAAAATAATAATTAATAAAATTATCGTTATAAAAATAAACATATATTTTTTAATTAACATATTAAACTATTTAAAAAATATATTTTAAAAATGATTATATATAATAATAATGTTAAAACTAAATAAAATATATTTAATATATTATATAATAATAAGTTATATATACTATTATTAAAGGGTATATTGAGAAATTAAAAATAAAGTGAAGTCATATAAGAATAGTGTTGTATCTAAAGGATTAATTACTATTTTATACCAAAAATATGAGATATAAATTATATAGGATATATATTTATACCAATATTAAAAATGTAACAAACACAATATTAATATATTAAAACACTATTTATATAATTTATACTATACCAATAGTATTATACCTCTTTGTACCACCAACAAAACACTAACAAAACACTAATATACAGGAAATAAATTGGTATTACAAGCTCAAATAGAATATTATGAGAACGTGACATTTACAGATGCAAGACATCACATGAAAATTATTATGTACAATGGCCGTTTAAAATTTCTAAATGTCTAACTTTTACTCTCGTTATGGTATCTATATATATATAATGATGTTTAATTTTTAAAGTGTCCGGATTGCCGGGTCGAGAGCTGTGGTTAATTTGGATACTTGGGTCGGATTGTGGGTTGACCCGTTTTTAAATTTAAAACGGTTAAAAATAAAATTAAAAATGCTAAAGGTATGTTTCGAACTTGCAACCTAACAAAACAAGTACAACTCTTTAACCAACTAGGCTACAAAAACTTTATATTTTAAATTCAAACACCAAATTTGATAAACGCGGGACGTTTTAATATTAATATAAGTTCAACTTTTTAACTAACTAATATATAATGATGTTGAGTAAATGGATACTTGGGTCGGATTATGGGTTGACTCACCCATAAACTTAAAACGGTTAAAAAATGTCAAAAAATGTTATCCGTAATTTTTTTTCACGATTTTTATATTATTACTCGTGCAAATGCACGGGCTAAATGCTAGTTCTTATTATAGTGATAGTGCCACTTATATCTTTTAGGTGATTGACAACAAGAGAGAAGGCATGTCACTACAAGATGTCACTATAATAGCTAAATAGATTAGCTCAATAACATTAAGTTTTATAGTATCAATATGCTAAATTAAATAAACAAATTCTAGGTAAAGATTCAAGATCTTCTTATGTAAATCTTTGGTTAATCACATATAAATAACCAATTTTACCTTTTTATAATGACCAAATTTGCATAATAACTAATCTCTTATCATGATCATGTTTTAATAACTAGTTTTCTTATAAATTCACATCTACCTAATAGGATAAGTAAAAAGGAACAAAAAAAAAACAAAAAGTTCCAATTTTGTCAAGATTAACTTGTTTTTCTGGAAAAACGACTTAACGTTATTTCATTAAAAATTCTCAAAAATGAGAAAAAAAAACCCAAGAGTTTAAGAGATCATTCTAGATAGGCCTAGAATGATTTTGAAGTCATAACATTGTGAATAAAAGCTAAAAAGCTAAAAACGTAAATGAATTATCTGATTACAATGCTTTCAATTCTAGTGAGTTAAAAAAACGGTAAATTCCAGTTCCTACAGATATTCCAGTTCTGCTCCGTACTTGAAATTCTTGTCCACGTTCCCGCGAGGGCGCTGCAATCCGATACAATATCTTTCCATAACTCTTCAACGCTCCTGCGGGTTCTTCCATATACCCTTACATTTCATTCTTTCCAAATGTTATACACCACTACTCCAAAGCCGCACTTGAACACGCTTGTTGCAAATTTATTTCCCTTGACTTTGAGTAGTGTCGCTTCTTTGATTTCATTCCATTCGCTCGGGAAACTGATCATCTCTAGGCTTTTATAGAATCTATCCTAAAGCTCCAAAGCAATACAGCAACTCCCGAATAGGTGATCTATGATTTCTTCATTTCCTCTACATAGAAGACAACTTACGTCTGGGATGTTTATATACTTGTTGATACGATCACGAGTGACAAGTCTTTCTTAGAAGGTGAACCATAGGATGAACTGGTGTCGAGGGATAATCTTCGTTGACCATACAAAATGAGCCCATTCTACTTTCTACGCTTTTTCCTAGGTTACGTACCATATTTTCTTTGATATCAGCTTCACATTGTCCTCAGCTTTCCATTCATGAATATTCGGTATGTCGTGTAGTTCTATGTTACTTATATGATCAAGTATCCTTTGTCCTTCTAGATTTCTTCTTAAAAGTGAGTCTTTATTCCGTCTTTAATGTCTCTGATTTTCACTTTTGTGCAGTCCCTTCTTATACGGGTATTTTGAAACTCCTCATTGTGGATGATAGGTTGGTTTTCGAACCAGGGGTCGTTCCAGAATAGAATGCATTTCCCGTCCCCTAGCTAAATGACAGAAAGATCTGCAATATTTCTTATAAGTTTAGGAATATTTTTCAGAGACCAGTCCATACCTTCATGAATTTTGCAGGTCCAGATGTTGTTTTCGTAGTTCATAAACCTCGTATGCACACATTTTATCCATAGTGACTCCTGATTGCGCTCCAAAGCCCACAAATACTTGAAGGTGAGAGCTTTGTTCCACTTGATAAAGTTCTTCAAGCCGATGCCTCCCTCGTCCTTCTGTTTACAGAGAGCGGTCCATTTGAATTTCTTTCCTCCTCTTCCGCTACTTCCCTATATAAAGTTCCTCATCAGCGTGACAAGCTCCTTCATTACCTTCTTCGGAATGACCATCTACTGCGCCCAGTAGCCAAATATGCCCATGACCACAGTTTTGATAAGTTCGATACTCCCTGCATAAGAAAGTTTTTTCGCTGCCCATCTAGATATCGTGTTTCTTACCTTTTCAATCAGCGACTTGTAGTGTGAGATCTTGATCTACTTCGCGGTTAACGAAATTCCTAAGTACTTTATGGTAAAGTTGCCTTCCTTGATGCCCATGATGTTGAAGATTTCCTGCTTTGTTTCGTCGTTCACGCATCCATAAAATGCCACAATTTTGCTTTCATTAATAGTTAAACCTGTAACCTTGAAAAGAACGTTAGTGTAGCACTAATAGTTTTAATTGAATCAATGTTTGTGTAATTTATGAGAGATTGTCCTACCGGGGATGAATGCCGATTGGTTAAGATTTATAATTTTTCCTATGATATTTTTAAATCGTTTAGAAATGATTTTTGAAATGATTTTGTAAATCACATTGTATAGGAAATTGGTCTGAAATCTTGTACTTTCTCGGGTACCGTAGTTTTGGGGATAAACTTAGGATTGTTGTATTCCATTGCTTTAACATCTTCCTGTTCTTGAAAAATTCCAAAACCCCATCAGTAATGTCTTTACCCACAACCGACCAATTGTCTTTGAAGAACTGTGCATTAAACTCATCAGGACCAGGGCTTTTATTCCCATTAATACTAAATAGAGCTTCTTTAATCTCAACCCTCATGACCACCCTTATCAGCTCGCGACTATCTTCTACAGAGATTTTCCTATCAATAATCTGATATAAGGTATTCAGGTGACTTTGATGTTGCTTTCTTGTACCCAGAAGATGCTTATAGAAATCGATAGTCAAATCTTGTACACCCTTTTGACCTGAACATATTCACCAACATCATTCTTCAGCCTGTATACATTGTTTCTCATATTTCTAGCTTTGCATTTTCTGTAGAAGAAAGCTGTGTTTTTGTCACCCAATGAGAGCCAGCTTTGTCTTGATTTATGTCTAACAAAATTCTCTTCAAGCTAACCCAACTTTCTAAAGTTTTTAAGCGCATCCCTTTCTGTTTCATTGAGTTGTTCATCACTATCATCCCTTAATAACCTTTCTCAACTTCTTCCAGTTCTTCTCTAGCAGCCAGAACTCTATTGGAGATATTGCTGAATTTCTTCTTGTCAAAGCTTTGAAGATGATTCTTCAAGAGCTTAAGCTTCTCAAAAACCCTGTACATATTGGATCCTCTGACATCTATAGACCATACGCTTTCAAAAATACCCTTGAATTTGTCGTTTTCCATCCAGAAATTGAAAATTTTAAAGGGCCTTTTGAACCTTTCTTTCTTTTCTTAGAACAATTTAATCGGGTAGTGATCAGATATATCTAGATTTAGAACGTGAAATTGACTTCTCGGAAATTGGTTAATACAGTTCTCATTTACCAGACATCTGTCAATTTTTTTTCTTCTAATTTGCTCATTCCCTCTAGTAGAAGACCAAGTGAAGAAATTCTCAAAATTGGTAGGCTCGATACAACCCATATCTCTGATGCAGTCATTAAAGTCAATCATATCCCGAGTTATTTCAGATTCTGGGCTACGATCAGATTTGTTTCTAGTTATGTTATAATCACCGAGGACAGCCCACGATTTATCACTACCGATCCAGTTTCTAAGACAATTATAGAGAAGTCTTCTGTCAGTACTTGAGTTGCTACCATAGACAATAAAAACATTAAACATGATTCATGTGATTCAGTCTTTGACCTGCACCAATCTTGCTTGATCATTCGAAAAGAGAGCCCTGACCTAAGCAACTTTGTTATCTAAGATAACCCAGATTCAGCCAGTTTAGTCATTTGCGTTGTGAATGATTTCCCAGCTGCTATCAATACACAACTTACTAACCTTCTCAACATTTCGGCTTTTGACTTTTGTCTCAAGAATATTCATAATAGTGATCTCCTGTTTCTCAATGATCCTCCAAATTTCTTTGCATTTCAGAGGGTCATTGAGTCCCCTTATGTTCCATGTCACTATATTCATGAATGAATATAAGTGTTGGGTTCCTGACTTTCTAGATTGTCCTAAACATCTTCATCAGAGAAATCATAAGCATCACTTTCCTTGCTATCCTCAATGGCTATAGCTTGATTACATGGAATACTATTGCCATTGAGTGGTGGTTGCCTCACATAGATCTCATCTTCTCCCGTTATAGAGTTAGTGGCTTCTAGATCCAGGATCATTCTACTTTATTTTCGATTTTTAGTTTGTTCTTCTTTAGTAGGTGTTTTCTGACTTTGAACCTCTTCACTACTAGATTCATGTTTGTTATTGATTTTAATTTGCCCTACTTCAAAACTAAGGCTCACTGCCTTATTCAACTCCAAATTGTCTTCTTCTACACTTGATCTTTTGATTTCACAAAACCCAAGATTTCCCAGTCTATTCTCAAGATCTTACTTATTTCTTGTTATTTTAT